>NW_015546037.1:1045959-1071592 GCF_001515605.1 Sinocyclocheilus anshuiensis | reverse complement strand
TCTCTATGCGAACACACTTGCCCGAAAAAGTGCGGGGGACGAATTTACGTGATATTAAAAGTGGGGGGGACACGTCCCCCGCGTCCCCCGCGTAATCTACGCCCCTGGTTGAAAGTACTGAATGTTTTTACACATTTTTTAAATTATATAGACATCTGTGTTAAAGGGAACTTATATTTTGTTTAACCCACAACATCTGTCCCTGAATTCTTAATTTCTTTTTTAATTTTCTTTATTTCATGTCACATGATTAACTGGGCAACCAGAAGTGGTTCATGGGTTCACTTTGAGATCAACACCCCCTAGTGGTGAACCATCGGAGTTTCAAAAAGTTTTGAAACCGTGTGACGTAACGAAGCTTCGTTTGCTAAAATCACGTGACCTGGCCGGTTTGATACGCACTCCGAAACACTGATTCGAAACAAAAGATTCGCAAATGTTTCGAAGCTTCGTGAAGCAGTGTTTCGAACGCGCCCATCACTAGTGTGTACACACCAAAAGTGAATCAACTATTCGCATAGCGTTATCATTCTAGATTTCTCGCGGGATGTTTCACGTGTCACTCGTTTGAATAAAATTATCGTGTAATGCTATCCTTCATTTACTGATACAACCGGACATGTCACCCTGGATGTCTCAATAAGCTATTCGCTGATTGGTTTGCGCAACAATGCATCATGCAAATTTTCCACTGGAGTTGAAATTTTTCAACTTGCGTGGAAGACGCAATTGAGACGTATATATTGCGTGTGCGCAGCAATCGCGTAGCCTGCCACGAATTTGCATCTTTGCATTGACTTTGTATGTAATCTACTTGCGTGAATAACAACATTCGCTTTTGGTGTGCACACATACTATAACACTTTATATATGCGTGATAAGGCTGCATCAAAAGATGATGATCATGTATCGACGATATCCAAAGATATTGTCAAAATAATTTTTTATTCAATTAATATTACAATTAATTTCCTCTGCAATAATGTCATAGCGCATCAACGCATAACTGACTCGCTGTGAGGATAATAAAAGGTTAGGCTATTAAATATTTCATTGAAAATTTCATTCTTTTTACATGGGTCTATTATAGCTTACAATTAATTATAGGCCTATAATTAAAATTGTTAACACTGCAGTCATCAATGAAATTTAAGAGCAGCTTTATTTCAAGCACCGACTTTCAAAAACAACCTGTAACACGAAATACGTTTCTTCTCATTTTTATCATGTTCAGGGCACAAGAGAAATATTCAGGGATTAAATTAAAACCGTTATATACCGTTATCAGCATATGAAGTAGATTCGTCTCTCATCTTCTCTGAGAGAATATGTGCGGTTAAGGCTAGAAGAGATACAGGTAAAACTACTGGGCATGCGCACATCAATATAGCGTAATTTTTGTCACACTGTGTTTTTGCATTATTGTAAGGGATAGGTTTAGGATTGGGGTAGGTGTAGACGTTAATAAAACACAATCTAATAGGTAGAAAATTGTATTTATTGTTAGCTTCCGGTTTTAGCTGTATCCCTTCTAGCCACAACTAATATGCGTCGTTGCCGAAAGCGCCATCAGTTTTTACTTTCACTGGTGAAAGTTTTTCACCGGCATAAGTGCTTGTATAATATCCATTGGCTTGTCTTCATGGTTTGAAACAGAAATATTTCCAATATCGCAACGGCCCCCACGGATTTGTGCTACGCCACTGCCAACACATATTCTAGCGAACAGTCCACCCAGAACCCCTTATTACAATTATTTTTTTTTTTGAGTAATTTTAGTTCTTATTTCAATTACTTTCCAAGGCAACATATTGAATTTAAGTTTTTCATCTAAAAAACTCCGAATAAAACATCAGATCATGCACAGACTATCATGTCTCTTTGAATTTAAATCTATATTTATTCACACCGGCTCTTGAAAATCTCTATGCGAACACACTTGCCCGAAAAAGTGCGGGGGACGAATTTACGTGATATTAAAAGTGGGGGGGACACGTCCCCCGCGTCCCCCGCGTAATCTACGCCCCTGGTTGAAAGTACTGAATGTTTTTACACATTTTTTAAATTATATAGACATCTGTGTTAAAGGGAACTTATATTTTGTTTAACCCACAACATCTGTCCCTGAATTCTTAATTTCTTTTTTAATTTTCTTTATTTCATGTCACATGATTAACTGGGCAACCAGAAGTGGTTTATGGGTTAACTTTGAGATCAACACCCCCTAGTGGTGAACCATCAGAGTTTCGAAACGTTTCGAAACAGTGTGACGTAACGAAGCTTCGTTTGCTAAAATCACGTGACCTGGCCGGTTTGATACGCGCTCCGAAACACTTGATTCGAAACAAAAGATTCGCAAATGTTTCGAAGCTTCGTGAAGCAGTGTTTCGAACGCGCCCATCACTAGTGTGTACACACCAAAAGTGAATCAACTATTCGCATAGCGTTATCATTCTAGATTTCTCGCGGGATGTTTCACGTGTCACTCGTTTGAATAAAATTATCGTGTAATGCTATCCTTCATTTACTGATACAACCGGACATGTCACCCTGGATGTCTCAATAAGCTATTCGCTGATTGGTTTGCGCAACAATGCATCATGCAAATTTTCCACTGGAGTTGAAATTTTTCAACTTGCGTGGAAGACGCAATTGAGACGTATATATTGCGTGTGCGCAGCAATCGCGTAGCCTGCCACGAATTTGCATCTTTGCATTGACTTTGTATGTAATCTACTTGCGTGAATAACAACATTCGCTTTTGGTGTGCACACATACTATAACACTTTATATATGCGTGATAAGGCTGCATCAAAAGATGATGATCATGTATCGACGATATCCAAAGATATTGTCAAAATAATTTTTTATTCAATTAATATTACAATTAATTTCCTCTGCAATAATGTCATAGCGCATCAACGCATAACTGACTCGCTGTGAGGATAATAAAAGGTTAGGCTATTAAATATTTCATTGAAAATTTCATTCTTTTTACATGGGTCTATTATAGCTTACAATTAATTATAGGCCTATAATTAAAATTGTTAACACTGCAGTCATCAATGAAATTTAAGAGCAGCTTTATTTCAAGCACCGACTTTCAAAAACAACCTGTAACACGAAATACGTTTCTTCTCATTTTTATCATGTTCAGGGCACAAGAGAAATATTCAGGGATTAAATTAAAACCGTTATATACCGTTATCAGCATATGAAGTAGATTCGTCTCTCATCTTCTCTGAGAGAATATGTGCGGTTAAGGCTAGAAGAGATACAGGTAAAACTACTGGGCATGCGCACATCAATATAGCGTAATTTTTGTCACACTGTGTTTTTGCATTATTGTAAGGGATAGGTTTAGGATTGGGGTAGGTGTAGACGTTAATAAAACACAATCTAATAGGTAGAAAATTGTATTTATTGTTAGCTTCCGGTTTTAGCTGTATCCCTTCTAGCCACAACTAATATGCGTCGTTGCCGAAAGCGCCATCAGTTTTTACTTTCACTGGTGAAAGTTTTTCACCGGCATAAGTGCTTGTATAATATCCATTGGCTTGTCTTCATGGTTTGAAACAGAAATATTTCCAATATCGCAACGGCCCCCACGGATTTGTGCTACGCCACTGCCAACACATATTCTAGCGAACAGTCCACCCAGAACCCCTTATTACAATTATTTTTTTTTTTGAGTAATTTTAGTTCTTATTTCAATTACTTTCCAAGGCAACATATTGAATTTAAGTTTTTCATCTAAAAAACTAAAATGTTTTTTAATAGTTTTAGTTAACAATAACAAAACTGCAGAACACCCTTGCAACTACATACAGTGCCATAGCAACCAGCAGAAACACCCTAGCAACACCTTGGCAAACCACTCAAGCCTGTCAGAATCGTGGCGTTGAGTTTCAGCACTCATGTTTTTTTGCAAAAATCTAATTTCTCCCTTCCTTTCTGTCTCCATCTCTCTCTTTCTTAGGCATAACAGCAGTCTTGATACCGCGGTTAGATCTGGTGATCTCATTGGTCGGTGCGGTTAGCAGCTCAGCGCTGGCGCTCGTCTTCCCGCCGCTGGTGGAGCTGGTGGCATTTCCCAGTCAACCTCCTCCTCTCCTGCTCCTCAAAGACCTCTCCATCGCCGCCCTCGGCTTCATCGGCTTCCTGACAGGGACCTACGTGACGCTGGAGGAGATCATTTATCCCAACGACCAAGGACAGACCCGTCTCCATGACGACAGGAACTGGACCACACCCACTACCTCACCGCCCTGAAGACCACGCCCACAAACGAAGGACCAATCAAGGCACAGTGTCATTTTGAATACTGTAACGGCACAGACGCTTTTTTTTTTTTTGCTCTGGGATGGAGAGCTTGTCTTATAAGGGTTGAGGTGTTTTTTTATAGCTCAATTTGTTTTTCATTCCACAGGCACATGCCCGAGGTGCGTGGCTGTAGTGTGAATTGTGTGCGCGTGTGAGTGAGTGATGGTGTGCGTGGGAAATATTTCCTCCGTACGGCCTTATGAACTTTCCATGACTCCACCCTGTTCTAGATTAAATGGCTTGGACTCCATCAGGTTGGTGGAGCATATAGCATGACGGGCCGTCAGCATTTAACACTGAAGGAGAGCGCCGGAGAAATATTGCACACTGTAAAGAATGTCTGTTCTCGCTGACTAGACGTATTATTAATAAACCAATCGTTTCTCCTGAGGCTTGTGATATTACATTTTTTTTCTTCGTTTTTTTTTTACTGCTGCAGTATTCAGGTGGAATAATGAGTCTTTTATTTAAAGGGATAGTTCACCCAAAAATGAAATTTGATGTTTATCTGCTTACCCCCAGGGCATCCAAGATGTAGGTGACTTTGTTTCTTCAGTAGAACACAAACGGAGATTTTTAACTCAAACCGTTGCAGTCTGTCAGTCTTATAATGCAAGTGGATGGGAATCACGGCTTTGAGAGTCAAAAAACATACACAAACAAAACCAAATTAAACCCTGCGGCTCGTGATGATACATTGATGTGTAAAGACACGAAACGATCGGTCTGTGCAAGAAACTGAACAGTATTTATACAGCGGATCGCAGACTTAAAAGTGCATTACCGCCACCTATCTCTCAAATGGACCATTGACACTCCTAATTGAGATTGTAGATAGAGTATCAATGGTCCATTTGAGAGCTAGGTGGCAGTAATGCACTCAGAAGTCTGCGATCCGCCGTAAAGCAAGAAGAAGAAGACGACCACAGTTGCCAAGTCCGCGTATTATATGCGACTTTGGGCTTCTTTTTTTGTAAAATTGCGTGAAAAAATCCCGGGTCGTGGTTTTTTGGGCTTATTTAAAAAAATATGGTTGCTTATTAGGAAAACCTGAGAAGCAACTTGGTTTCTTTTCATTTATGTTCACTGTATTCTCCAATGCATTTATTTACACTCTGTCTGCTCACAGTTAATAGCCAATCAGTGCAAAAATATAAGTGCTGTAGCGTAATTTGTCAAATATTCAGCCCCCTCCGCACGCGTCTTCTTTTTTTTTTACAGCGACTCCTCTACGTCTACTACTATCATCGGTTGGATGACAGCGTCACGCGCCTTCTTTTTGAACGTGATCTTTCTTCAATCCCTCATTGAAGAAAAATCACGTTCAAAAAGAAGGCGCGTGACGCTGTAATCCAAGCGATGATAGTAGTAGACGTAGAGGAGTGGGATGACTTTTTTCCTTTATAAGGTAGCCAAATTTTACATTTTTACAATGTTTTTGTAATGTATTAATTATAACAGGCTGTAAAAAAACAAACAAAAAAACAAGTAGGCCTATACTAATACTAAGAGTAGATTTGGTTCGAATAGCCAATATTTTAGTAGGCTATAAATATGTGGCTATGTTACAGCTCCCCTTTGAAGCTCTTGTGTTTTTCTCCTTTTCCATCTCTCCAATCCTATTCTGCTCACAGGTGATTGGAGATGAGTTTTGTTCCTGCTTTGTTGCAGTTTGCTGATTTTTGTAAAATAACTTATGTTTTTGCTTTTCAGATAAAAGGGTAGTTTCAGTTTAATATGTTGCGGGCTCATTTATTGGTAATAAATAATTGATAATAAATAATATTGATGATAATAAATTATCAAAAAATATTGGGCTTGTTTTGGGCTTGTTTTTGAAGCTGCGGTTGCTTATTTGTCTCGCGAGAGTTGGAAAAAGTGAAGAAGACACGTCAGGCGCCGGCTGTTGAACACGCTCAGGATGCGCTCTGGACAGTTCGGACATTGCGGTGAAAATCAGAGGTAAAAAACGATATAAATACTGTTCAGTTTCATGCACAGACCGATCGTTTAGTGTCTTTACACATCAATGTATCGTCACGAGCCGCAGGGTTTAATTTGGTTTTGTTTGTGTATGTTTTTTGACTCTCAAAGCCGTGATTCCCATCCACCTCCATTATAAGACTGACAGACTGCAACGGTTTGAGTTAAAAATCTTCGTTTGTGTTCTACTGAAGAAACAAAGTCACCTACATCTTGGATGCCCTGGAGGTAAGCAGATAAACATCACATTTTCATTTTTGGGTGAACTATCCCTTTAATGACAAACTTTGGAACGTTAAATGTATTACAGGCTATTAAGCTGTTAAGTAAAAATCCACTCTGCAAGTCTGCATTTTTCAGAACTATTCAGGGTTCAAAACAAGCTGTTTCAACCGTATCTGTAATTTCTTGTCATTTAACACACACAGTTTTTGACTCATCCCTCAGTTTGTAATGACAAGCAAAAATCATGTTTGCACTAATGCAGAAACAAAAGGCATTCAAGAAGCTTTATAGTTAAAGCTCTTAATTACTTCAGTACAAAA
Source organism: Sinocyclocheilus anshuiensis (assembly GCF_001515605.1). Classification (NCBI taxonomy): domain Eukaryota; kingdom Metazoa; phylum Chordata; class Actinopteri; order Cypriniformes; family Cyprinidae; genus Sinocyclocheilus; species Sinocyclocheilus anshuiensis. The sequence goes on along the minus strand of NW_015546037.1, from coordinate 1,064,741 downwards.
AATGTGTTTCTAAAAAATTATTTTAATGATGAATTTCTGATTGTTTCCGACAAAAATCCTCTTTTTTACTGCATTTTATTTCCAGTTTAGTTTATTTCTAATTTTCTCTATTATTTTTTTGTTTTCAGAGTTTAACTTTTATTTTAGTAGTTTTGGGGTGCCAAAGCTAACTGGTACCATTTTTTTTAAAAATGTCTCAAAGCGAACTGGTGTTACTTAAAAATGTTTATCAGCATTAAATTTCCCAGTGTAATTGCTGACTGATGGGTTGTGAAGGTTTCAAATTTTATCAATTTTTATCAATATCACCTACCATGTATCCCAAACTAAAATTAATTTGTGACCATTTTTTTTTTTTTTCTTTAGTTATGTGGTCCTGAGTCAAAGAATTGTATTACATTTTTAACAAGAATGTTAAGTAGGGTTATAAAACTAAAACCATAAAAAAGTTACTTAAAGTTAACTGGATTTAAAATAAATAAAAAAACCCGAAAAAGATTAGATTAACTTGTAATAAAACTTGAAATTAAATTTAACTGAAATTAAAATAATAAAAACTATATAGACACCACTAAAAATGACAACAAAGTAACTAAAAATTAAAAATATGTAAGAAATGTAGCTAAAAAAAAAAAAAACTAAAATAGTATTTCAGTGATAACAAAATAACAGTTTAGTGTGTAATTTAATGTCTTGTGGCTATACTTTTTCAACAGTGTAATTTTAACATTTATTCAAGTGCAGGGCAAACTGTTAGTCTATTACCATAAAAGCCATTTTTGGCCGTTTACAAATTGAGGGATGAGTCAATTTTCTCTAGCACTAAAAGAGATAGACCTTATTTTGTACTGAACCCTTCCACATGTATGCAACCCTGTTTTCTTCCACTTGTATTGTTAAAGCCTTAAAGAATTTCTTCTTTACAAAAACATTATCTGAGCTGCGGTGTTTCCAGGTGAAACAGGATAATCATTGAGGATAAATCTAGGCCATTAGATTTAAAACATCAGGAATTGATTCTGTAGTGAAAAATGGGCATTCATACCAGAATAGAGCCTGGGAGAAAAAAATTAAGAGGGTTTGGTGATGTCAGCCGAAAGCAAATTTGTTTCAGTGCCAGAGGAAGTGATTCGATTTTGATGAAAGATTATGAAGACGATATGTTTTAGTCTTTGAACTAACGTGCACTGATCGTTCACAATAAGATCGGGACGTGCATTAAAGGGTTAGTTCACCCAAAAATGAAAAATCTGTCGTTAATTACGCACCCTTGTGTTGTTGACGCGAGCGTGTGGCGGCGCCGGCGCTGACCCAGATCCGGCGTGATGACGTCATTACACCGGATCTGGGTCAGCGCTGCCACACGCTCGCGTCTTGATACTGTTGTGAACACGCGTCCACAAGTGACGCAGTAGAGACGAAAATGTGGAATAAAGTCGTTATTTTTGTTTTCTTTGCGCAAAAAAGTATTCTCGTAGCTTCGTAACTTTACAGTTGAACCACTGATGTCACACGGACTACTTTGTCGATCATCTTGGTACTTTTCTGGACCTTGAACGTGGTAGTTACCTTGCTGTCTATGGGAGGGTCAGAGAGCCCTCAGATTTCATCAAAAATATCTTAAATTGTGTTCCGAAGATGAACGAAGGTCTTACGGGTTTCGAACAACACAAGGGTGAGTAATTAATGACAGAATTTTAATTTTTGGGTGAACTAACCCTTTAAGAATGCCAATAGGGTCAATTTAACAATGAAACCTGCAATATTCAGGAAGAATGAATGCCAGCTTGCATTAAATTAAATGTCATAATTGCTGGTTGTCCATATCATAACGGTCATCGGTGTCAGAATCGACACATGTCTGCCGATTGTCACTTTAATAAGATTCCTTTAAATAGAAATATGGATCTGTCCAGTCGCCTAAGGTCTGGACGTTTCCGCTTATTTCTGATTAATTAAATAGATCTGAAAACGCTCCAAAGAGACACCAGACAGCCTTCTCTCTCTCTCTCTCTCTCTCTCTCTCTCTCTCTCTCTTTCAGTCTCTCTCTGAGAGCCAATCCTCTTGATGCAGAGTGAGCGAGAGAGAAAGCGGCTGATGAGAGAGAGCGTGAGGCAGGGAGGGGGCAGGAAAGAGAGATGTAGAGAAGAGAGCGCAGTTGGTGCTCAGAGCTGACACAGGACACGTAGCGAAAGACTGCTGCAGCGTATGGCGCTGTAAAGCAGCCTCTCTCTCTCTTTACATCACTCCACCAACTCTCTCTGCCTGGATTGTCATCTCTGTGTCGCTACAGAGACTGAGCCTGCTATCATCCAGCCATGGCCGGCCAGCAAGACTCAGGCTTTTTTGAGATCAGCATCAAGTCTCTGCTGAAATCCTGGGGCAGCAGTGAGTACGAACTCTGCACACACACGCACGCAGTATTCTTACCTCCACATGAGATGCCGCTGCATTTGTGTGCCGCGTTGTTTATGATCTGCTGAATCTATGCGTTTCTCTCTCTCTCTCTCTCTCTGGCTTTGGCTCATTAGTCGGGTCTTGTTTATATTCTCGTCATGTTTGCGCCTCTCTCTGCAGAAAGCTGGACACCTGACAACTGGCACGCGACAGAGAGAGAGAGAGAGGCTGATAGAATATGAAAAGCGAGAGGCAAAACGCTCGGATCAGAGAGAGATGAAGCAAATTTGAAGCTGAAAAATAGAGGGAGAAAGCGAGGCGTGGAGGGAGGGAGGAAGGAAGAAAGAACGGGGGAGAATTTGCACGAGAGCACCGAGTGCGTGAGGGGAGTCTGTCGGCACGTGAGGACAAAAATAGACTTCTGTGAGCTAAATATAGCGCAGATCACAGAGCGAGCGAGCGAGATGGAGTGAGTAAGAAAGGACTCGCCCGCTCTTTTGGAAATGATTTCTGAAGGAGTGAACCCTCCTCCATCCACCGGCTCCGTTTCAGAAATCTATTTTTGACGTGCACGAAATTTAACATCTATCATTCAAATGAGAGCAGTAGGACTCACTTTAAAGCGTGCATAATTCAGAGGGAAGGCTCTCAACGTGATGTGTATTTATAGGCGCAGCCTACGAGAAAGTATATTTAGAGTTTCTTTTTTTTCGTCGATCTGACACGTCTGGGGGTCTTTGTCACGTATGCGTTCCTTCTGTAAGGACAGAAACATATGAACGCTCGACTAAAGCATTGCACGAGTGCTCGTCCCTGTGAACATGCTTAAAGTGAACTGACAATTGCAAGCCATTGTACTCGGCAAGTAGTTTCAGTGGAAGAGCGAATAACAGATTACGAACACGTTTTCTGAATTTGAAGTAACATGCACCAATAAATCATTCACAATATCGGTTAACATAGAACATTTTGTGGCTATACATTGAAAAAAAAAAAGTTTAACATTTTTTCAGATGCAAATGTGCATTATTGTAAATTTAAGTTTTTTTTTGCAAACTAAAGGTTAGCTCAATTATTTTCTGTAGGATAATAACAGAACAATATACACACCAATTTTTATTGAATTCTTCTGTTAATGTCACCACATCTGTGCAACCCCGTTTACTTTTGCTTCTAAAAGATTTTTGGTAAGATTTCGAAATGTTTTTAAAAGAAGTCTTTTAAATGCTGCATTTATTTGATAAAAACTACAGTAAAAACTGTAATATTGTGAAATATTACTACAATTTCAAATAACTTTTCTATGTGAATATGTCTTAAAATGTCATTTATTCCTGTGATGCAAAGCTGAATCTTTAGCATCATTACTCCAGTCTTCAATGTCACATGATCCTTCAGAAACCATTAATATGATTTGCTGCTCAAGAAACATTTCTGATCATTCTGCTTACTGTTTTTGTTGAAACTGATAAATGATTTTGAATTGAAAGTTCAAAAGAATAGAATTTAGTTGAAATTAAAAAACGAACCGCTTCCAAACGAACTCTGGTACGGTTCGTTTAAGGTGTGAATATGACCCAACCTCGATCCGACCCAATTGCAGAAATCACGCTCAGAAACAGACAGCTTGCGCATGTTATTTGTGTTTCAATGGCTTAAATCACTTGTTTTTAAACCACAATGCTTAAAAACACATGCAAATTATGAGTTTTCGTGACCATGGCGCACAGCAACGTGACGCGAGCGCGCTAAATAGGCTAAAGCTTGCCGCAAAAATTACCATGACTATGTTGGGGGAAAATAGTAAGGAGATATTTGAATTATTTATTAATAAACTAGTGCTTTATGAGTCAGTGTAGCAATGAAGTTGATGATCCTGACTCGCCATCTCATCATTGGACGCGCCTTTAGAAAGAAATGCATCTTTACGGATTACATAATAATAAGAGTTTTCGTTTTGGATTTGAATGATTTCGTTTTGTAGTCATTTAAAGCTTTCTATAGATATATTCATAATGTCTGAGTTGCGGTGCATTTTTTGTGAAGGGCTCCTGTTCAAGACCGAGACGGCAAGCGCATCCTATTTTGTTTTCTTTATTTTACAAAAGCACGTTTTCTTGATATTGTGAGTGCACACAAATAAAAATAGACCCTTTACAGTTCCGAACGATGTATTATTCTTACCTTTATGAGCAAAAATTACAGCGTATTTAATTGGTTTCCACTGATGTCCTGAAGCGCGCTTCAGCTTCCACTCTCCGCACAAACGATTGGATATGCACCTAATAACGCACATTTATCTTGGTTAAATGTTTAAACTAACATTGTGATATGCTTTAAGTATTTTATTTATTTAGTCATTTATCAGACGCTTTTATCCAAAGCGACTTAGAAATGAGGACAACAGAAGCAACCAATTGCAGTATTAAAACAACCAAAAACAGATCCAAAACTAAAAGCTAAAACTTTATAAATACTACCTATACACATTTTAAAAATAAAGAGATTAAATAAAAATGACAAATGCATAAAACTAAATGTACAATTACAAAATTCACATTTATCTAGGTTAAATGTTTAAACTAACATTGTGATATGCTTTAAGTATTTTATATCTATAGATTTTATTTTCGGCAAGTCGTAATTACAACATCGTATGGCATTGTCTCATATGATGCTCATAAGTTTCCTCATATTGCGTTAGTATCTGATAACATCAAATCAGTAAAAGAATAAAAATTGCACTACGAAAGATCTCCATGATTAGCCTGTTTTTGCACTTCCTGTTTTTCCCTGCTTGAGAATTTCTGTCCAATGAATGGATGACCTTAGCACACGTGTGGTTTTGTTTACAATTTCTGGTTCACTTGCAAAAAAGGGCAGTGTGAAAGCGAACCGCACCAAACAAAAAAAATCAACATTGTATTTGGTCCGGACCAAAGCAAGTGAACTAGTGGACTTTCCTGGTGTGAATACACCCTATATGTATGGCAGCACTTGACTTTAGCCAACAGAAATGGATTGCATCATGAAAAATAGGTGTTCTGTACGAGAACAAAGTCTGTTGGTCAGAATAAGATCGGTAACGTGCATTAAAGATGTAAATGATTTCACACTGACGTGTTATGTTTGAGCACCTGAGCCGTAAATGCCGTGTGACTAATTACTCTAAAGCTGTGGGATTTCATGACTTAAATGGCTGAAAACTGACCATAGAAGAAGATAATTTACACTAATGTCTGCTATATCATTATTTTCGCAATGCATTGCATTATGAATTGTGATCTGACACATTTCAGAATGCACCAATGCTTGAAATTAAACAGCTGCACTCATATACCTTTTTTTGGACTTGAAAGTGTGCATGCAAAAGTATTCAATGAAGTTGTCCAACTTTTTTGCATGCGACAAATGATGGTATACATCCAAAAATTGTTAATACCATACAGTTTTTTGGTCATTTTTTGCATGCATTGATATAAAAATCTCACAAAAAGTCACATCTCATCACAATGAAATGCATGGCTTTCTGGTGTGTGAACCCGAGCGTGTGTGTCTACAGAAGATGGAGTGAGATGGATGTGTCTACCCGCAGTGATCAGTAATGGATGAGCTGATCCAGGCTTGGCTAAACGTTCAGAGTAATGGATGGAAAGAGCCAAGTCTGTCTAAATGCACACAGAGCCCGTCTGTGATGACTGACAGGTCATCTGTGTCTCCCAGAGCAGACCATGTGTCATCGTCACACATCCTCGCTCAAAAATCACTGCAATCCATAATCTTTATGCATTTGTGCAAAGGTAACAAAATACGATTGTTTACCGTTCTGTAAATCTGAATGCAGAAACGTTGAAGAAAAATACCTGAATTGCCCTTCAGGGATGAGAAAAGTGTCGTCCTATCAGGCATCAAGTGCTTGTTTTGAAAATCTGAGACGACGATAGAAAAGAGTCACGTATCAAATTACAAGACTGGATTTTGATTTGTGAACAACAATTCCACACCACTGAGGCTAATAAAACATTATGCAGCAATGCGCTTGTCACAAAGTGACGACAAACCTGAAATATAAGCTCAAAACTGACAGTATCCTAACTAAAATGAAAGCTACAGGGGACGTAGCTGGTAGCCTCAGCTTTATGTCAAGATTGTTGCCAGAAACAGAGAAAAACAAGCTTAATCTGGGCAAACAAAGACATTTTTTAAAAATATCCACAAATTCAATGATCCACTGAATGAAGTATTCAAGATCGCTGGCTTGCTAAGTACTGTGAACAACAGTAATTGTTTCACAAACGTGAGTCATTTAATGTTTTTTAGTGGATTAAACGCTTGCCTTTTTACGTGACGAAAATGTAGTCAGTGCATCTGTGATTCAAATCTCGTTGCAAATCTGTTTTGTTGTTACTAACAGGTCCAAAACGGATGATCTTGCTTATTGATTTCTCTGGTAGTGCTTGTTTCTGCACTATGTATATGGTGGTTGGTTTTTATAAATCGTGACGCTTGGGGTAATCATAGTTGGTTTCACTGACCTGATGTTTTTACAAATCTGTTCAAATCACTTCGAAGCACAAATCATCCATGAATTGTGTTGTGCAAGTCATGCAGTTTGTCAAACGTGGCTGTTTTTTTTCCAAATCTGTTCAAATTACTACAACTGGTTACTGGTTTGTTTTGTAAGTTGCATTGAAAATGGTGCATGACAGACAGAGCTATTTATCTAAGTCAAGGTCAAAAGTGCTTTAATTTAGCTTGCTGTTTTTTTCCCAAATTTGTTCAAATCACTTCCAAGCACAATCAATCCAACCATTGTGCATGTTATGCAATTGTATTTTTTTAATATATACATTCAGTACAGTTTGCTTTGTAAGTTGCATTGAAAATGGTGCATATGGGGCAAATCTTGACAACTATTTTTTTTTTTTTTTTACAAATTTGTTCAAATCTCTACCAAGCTCAAATGATCTCTGGATTGTGTTGTGCAAATCATGCAATTTAACTTTTAAAGATACAAATCATTTGTTTTAGGAAGTTGTATTTAAAATGCACTTAGATAAGAAATGTTGCCTCTAGGGGGTAAATCTTGAAAGAACTATATCTTTAAGTTTAAGTCAAGGTCAAGTGTTTCAATTTACATGATCATTTGTTTCTCGCTGATGCTTTTCTTAACAAAGCGACTAAAATCAGATTAATCATGGCAATTACTAGGAGAAGTTGCTGACAGTACACAATGCATGCGTGTTAAAATGCAAGGAGCAACTAAAACACATTAAACTTCTAATCATGTCTTCTGAAGACACTTCTAAAGGATGTTACTATTACACTGCTCTGAATGAATACCTATGAGTCATTAAAAAAAAAAAAAAAGAATCATTTCTGCATTTAAAGTATTTGTGAAATATTCCTTTGTGACTTTTACTTTTCTCTTCAATTCAGTCTTCAATAATTCTGGTGTCCTCAGATGATCCATATTTCCATCCAACGTTCCATCCAGCCATCATCCATCCAACCATTACATTAAACTTCAAATCAAGTCTTTTGAAGACAAGGTTTACGTTGCTCAAAATGAGTCCCCCTAGGTATGAGTCATTTTACTAAGAACATTTAACTAAAGATCTTTTCTGCTTTTAAAGTGTTCGTTAAATATCCCTCTGTGACTTTTACTTTTCACCTAAATTCACTGTGTTCAATAATACTGCTGTCCTCGGCTGATCTATGAAGCTTTTTGCAGTCTCGAGTTGAAAATGAAATGCTGCCTCACCCAACGATTTCTCCTGGTTTTAGGAGAGCGTGGATGATTTGAGCACCTTGTGGGAAAAGTATCTCCATATCGCATCCACTGTACTCCGGGACTGAGGTCGTACAGGGACGAAGAACTAATGAGTGTTTTTGGAGTTTGAAATCCAGTGCATTTGGTGTGATGTGCTCTTCTGCCTCTGGTGCGAGTATTACCGTAACTTCTGCATTAAGCGTAACGTTTTGGGTTGAGAAGAGCTTTAGCTCTCCAGCCAGCTGGTAATTAAAGCATATGTGAACCTTGTGAGAAGGACGGACTATGGTTTTTCCTTTTAGTTTTTAATGAATCAGGGTCAGATTGTGGAACTATATGTGGATTTCAAAGAATTAATAGTTTGGTTTTGGAAAAGTTCTAATTTACGTTGAAATCTTGTTTACTGTTCAGGTAATGAAAAGACCAGTGCTCTCTATGATGCATTTCTTGTAGAGGAGGTGGTTTGAAACACATACAAAATGCAAGTCAGCCAAATGTAAATTAGGTACATGTTTGTTTTGCGGTTCTACATTATGATTTTAACCCTCTGTAAATCCTCTCATCCCATCTAGAAATATCTGTGATTGTGGTATATTGTTTTTTCACAACGCTTCAACTGAATTACTTTGACCTTTGTCAAATACATTAACAAGCTAAATTTCTCGTCACGCTGCACAGTGAAACTTCATTATGGATTTAGACCTTTTTGCAAACATTATGGTAAAATAACAGCTGGTGGTTCAAGTACTGTTGGCATCGCATCCAACATATAAGGAGAATTCAATCAAAGGAGAGTGTCCACTTTAGATAATTATGTCAATTGAGACAATTCAGTCCCATTCATATACATCATTATTCACATTAGTCTTGATAATTTCAGGCGGTGTTGTGATGCACTCATCCAGACAACAGACAATTCCACCTTATTAAAACCTGCAGACTTTGTGAATTGTAGCTCAAATGTCATTAAGAAACTAATCCCATCTGAAATGATGTTGCTGCTGTCTCACTGCTTTCTGAGAAAAAAAAATAGATATTACATCTGTGATTTTTCTTTCTTATAGGAAGAGCTGGTAGTGAAAAGTGGCGTCTGTGAGATGTTTTAGGCGAGACTGATAAGTTTATTGATTGAAAAATTACATGATTTATTATTGTTGAATTTTATTAGTTTTTTTTCTGCTGATGATCATGTTCCAGTACACCCATCCATCTATCCATTCATCTGTTTTTCTTTCCATCCATCTGTCTGTCTGTCCGTCATTCTATACATCCATCCGTCCGTTGATCCATCATTCTATCCATCCATTTGTCTGTCATTCTATCTATCCACCTATACATCTGTCATTCTATACATCCATCCATCTATCCATCTATCTATCTATCATCTGTCGCTCCATCCATCGTTCTATATCCATCCATCCATCCATCAATCCATCCATCCAGCCTATAAACCTTCAAACTTCAAAGACTTTAAAAAAAAATTAAATTCAAATTCAGGTATTGGTTTGGAATCGAAATAGCATTCTCAATTCAGCTGTGAATGGTATGATGACGCACACACAAGTGATACTGAAATCCAAAAGGAATCTTGTTGTGACATCAGCAAATCAGCACAAATGAGCTCATCAGCAGGTTGAGTTTTTTTGCAACCTTATTTGGCATTGGTGCAGTGATTAAAACTCACCTGGGCTTTTGTGCATGAAATAAAATAAAAAGTACCGCTGTTTACCAAGTAAACTGACTAAAACATTAGATACATTTATCACTTTAGTTGTTCCATTCCTTAAGAATAAATATTTGATGAGCTCAGTCTCCTTTGTACCACCGACAGTCACATAAAAGAGGGCCGGCACAGACAGAACGCTGCCTCAGGAAACACCTCAACGTCTTACTCTTCAAGCAGGTACCCACATGCTGTGAAATTTCTCAATTCGTCAGGTAAATCCGCAGCCAATTAGGAAGCGTGCCAGCGTGGACTGCATAACACTGCGCGCGGTCAGAGGATTTCCTGATCAACAGAATCAGGAGCTGCACTAAGCTGCACATCTGCCTTTAAAAACGGCAACTAGAGATTTGCTCTCGTTTCATGTATTGATTTTCCATTTAGCGGACTTCACAGCAGTAAATAAACACATATAGTTTTGCATTGCAAAAAAAGTTAATTTTTCAGAGCCATTCTGGGTTTTGTCCATCATTAGTCTTGCGTAATGTCGTTTAGCTGCAGAAGAGCAGGCCAGAGAGCCGCAGTCCATTAAATGCATGAACCTGTTGAAGCCGTACGACGCTGGTGTGCCGATTTTTCATTCAGTACAGCGACACGGGCAAAGAAAATCGTAACTTCCAATTTGGAGACATTATTGCAAATTTATTTTGTGTAAACTGTCATCAGTGTTTAGCTGACACAAAATGGCAGTTGTTTGTTGTTGTGTGTGTACTGGTGGGCAGGACAGCCAGCCAGAGATGTTATACTTGTTTGGATGATATGTCTTTATCAGTTTAGTGTCTTGGCAGATGGCTTACTGAACCCTAGTGACACCGTGAGAGTGTGTGTGTGTGTGAAAGAGAGACACAAACGCCAGCTGGAGCTACAGTCTCAGACAGTTGAATGATTGACCTCTTTGACTTCAGCTATCCTCTGGTTCTCTCTCTCTTGCTTTATCTCTCTTGCTCGGTCTTTTTCTCTCTAACACATACATTCTATCTTCCAGTTAAAGATAAAGACTCCTGGTTTCCTTCCAGAGGCAAAAGTTAAAGATCCTGCTGGAACGTGGCAGAATGAAAGCAGGGCGTTTACTTTGGGATATCGATGTCCCATAGCTCAGCCAAAAATGAGAAGTCTGTCAATGTTTATTCACCTTCACGTCGTTCCAAATGTCTTTCTTTCTTCTGCAGGACATAAGAGGTGAATGTTCTGGGAATATTCTTTCCATACAAAAAACAAAACAAAACTGAAAAGTCTCCAGTAAGACACAAAACGCACCATAAAAGTTTAATAAATGTAGTCGATATGACTTCTGAGCTTAGTTCCAAAACTTCGATAGCTTTATTTCAAGTCACTGAGAAACAAACAGACATGTAAGATCCAAATTTGGTGCATTTCCAGTGGATAAACACTTTAATTTGAGTTTGGTGAGAGGAACAGACTATAGCACATATGGTTTCCACCACGGAATAAAATAATAAAAGCATTTGTGACCTTTTAATCTCGCAATTCAGACTTTACTTGCAAGCCATAAATGCAGAATTGTGAGATACATAAACTCAAAATTTTGACTTTTTCTCGCAATTTTGAGTTTACATCTCGCAATTCCGTTTTTTTTCTGCCACAGAAAAGGAAAAGAAAAATGGTAATTGTGAATTTTTATCTCACAATTCAGAGAAAAAAAATCTGAATTGAGAGATATAAACGCAGAATTAGAAAACTGTAATTGTGACTTTTTATCTCAGTTTTGACTTTTTCTCAGTCCAGGGTTTTTCGCAGTTCAGAGTTTTTTCTCATTGAGACAAAAAAGTTGGAATTACGAGATATAAACTTAGAATTGGGAGAAAAAAGATAAGTTGCTATTACCTTTTTATTTTTCTATCCCATGGTGGAAACAAGCTTCTATACATAAAGCATGTGCAAGAGTCTTTCACAAAACCTTTATGGTAGTTTTTGCATAATTTTGCAGCTTAGAACACTTTTTCACTTTCATTATATGGACAAGAACATTCATGAATTTGCTTTCTATGTTCCACTGAAGAAAAATAAGTTTTATGTGTTTGGCGCGGCATGATGACAGAGTTTTCATTTTTTGGGTGTGCTATTGCACCATCACGCTCTGGAGTGATGGACAGTGGTAAAGGCATGTGGCAGACCTTGTCAAAAACCTCCAATGAGAAAGGAGTGGTGGCCTGCAGTGACAGATGTGTGTATGGTGCAATAGCTAGAGACAGACACAAGGCACAGCTGGGAACCATACTAGTGTGTGTGGGGCTCAATTTCACTACTGACTCATGTGTGCATAAAAAGCCTTTTTTTTAATCATTTCAAATATTCAGATTTATTTCAGGCCCAAAGTATAAAAACCATAGCCATACAAGACATTGGTAACAGATAATTCTGGTAGTTAAATTGCACATTATAATTTATTTATTTTTTTGTTTAACATACACTGCCATTCAAAAACATCTATTTTAAAATGTAATTTATTCCTGTGATGCAAAGCTGAAATTTCAGCATCATTACTCCAGTCTTCAGTGTCACATGATCCTTCAGAAATCATTCTAATGTGATGGTTTGCTGCTCAAGAAACATTTTTTTGTTATTAATAATGTTACAACAGTCGTGATGACAACTTTTTTTTCTTTTTAGGATTGTTTGATGAATAAAAAGCATTATTTTAAAATAGTAAAATTAATAGAAATTGTACAATTACAGTTGTCTTCACTGTCACTTTTAATCAACTTAATGCATTCTTGCTGAATAAAAGTATTAATTTCTTTCATATATATATTATATATACATTGTAAAAATCAGAATATTTTTATTTATTCTGTATTACACAAAATAAATGACAACATCAGTCAAATAAAACTACTTTTTGAGAATGACTTGTGTGTTTTGTGAAGTTCCTGTATTATTCTTGTTTTAGTGTGATTGGATATTGATTTCATTGTTAAATATACTAAATTGAGGATGTGAAAGGCTGGATGTGTTTTTTTACTTTTATTGAACTCTCAGTGTTTATAGACAACAGATCACTATTATGTTGAACTATATGCATGCAAAAGGAAACATGGCTGTATATGGTTGAAGAAAAAAAATTGATAAGTTGATGAAAAAGGTCTTTTACATATTCTTTGCTGAGCAATATTGCATTTGCAACAGGTTTTTTCTTTCCTCAAGCGATCCATGTGCCATTTTAATCATGAGAGGGCTCAGACCTCTTTGGGAGAAAATGTTTTAACATTTTATTGCATGAAGTGATCAATAAAGCACCTTGGGAGGTCTGTTCTCTCTCAAATCCTTCTCTTCTGCTCTTTTCCGCTTCCCTTCAGGAAATACTCAAGCTGTTTATTTGCTGAAAATCTTCCCCTCTGCCTTTACACTTGGATTATAGTGCAAGGAGTCATGTGGACTGCTTTCATGGTATACAGTCCCATACAGCTCCAAAATATATTTGAAATATATGTTGAAAACGGTGAATCTCAATGAAATATATTCTAGAAATTGAGAATATATATTTAGTTTAAACCTTCAAAGTATATTTTAAAACCTTTTTCAAGGGCACGAAAAACATTTCCAATTTTACAGTAGCCTACATTTTATACATACATACAATTAGTAATATTGTATTTTTATTAAATTTTTTTACATTGTAAAGTATGTTCCTTGCTGATTTTATGCTAATGTTAATGTTCACACGTTATCGACAGTGTAAATGTATTTTCTTGGGTTGAAACACTGTGTATACAGGGCAAAATACATTTAAATGCTTTAAAAAAATATTTATATTTTAAAATATATTTTCAGAAATATACAAAAGAAGGCCAAAAATATATAATTGTAAAATATATTTACATACATTTTTAGCATATTTTAGCAAATATATTTTTGTAATTTTTTTTGTACATTTTGAAATACATTTAAAAATAAATATAGGCAAGATAGGGAAAATATGAACTATTCTCTCTAGTTTTAGCATTACATAGAAAAATATTTTGTGTCAAAGCAATTGTATAAATATCAGGCACAAACATGAAAAACTGAGTACAGTAAGCTGCAAATATAATACATCACTACATGAGCGTGTGACCTTTAGATCGGCTGGTGTGCAGATAGTACACACTTCTATACTAATAAACACACACAAACGTGTGTGAAACACTTGACAGAGCTAAATTGTTAAGCCATTCTCCCTGTTTAAGTCCTTTAAGCTGAGGAGTCCGTTACACAACCCAACTTATTGTCTCATCCTTTGGTTCTCACGCACTCATTCACAGGTTGACATGAGCAGGTCAGCATGTGGGCCGCAGTCCTGACGTCATTCGGTGTGGAGAGCTCGTCGAGTGTCCTCATTAGCAAACACACCTCTAATGAGTCACTCGCTCTGGAAAGATGAGCGTATTTGGGTAATGTGCGCTTCTAGATGGGAACTTCCCATCGACTTTGTTCTTAAATGAAGCCAGTTACTGGCATTTGCTAATGCTAGCATTGCTTTTATTGCTCAGTCTTAGGGTTAGGGATTTGTTCAAAACACCTGAATCTTATGGTACGTTTACACAACAATGATTGCACTAGAAACTGAAAGGTTTTTCCTTTGCAATTTTGAACATTTTCACATACAGATGACAATGTTCTCAAAACAATCCCTGTTCACACGGATGCACAAAAAAGACTAAAAATGCAGTTTTATGCAAGCCAGGCCAGTAGTTGGCAATGTCACTTTGTAAAGAACTTGCACTTAGAAACCCGTTTTCAGGCCCCCATGATGATGTTAAGGCTACTTTCTGATTTAGGATTTTCGCCTGTTGGATGATAAAATGGGCAAAAAAGAATTGCATATGGTGTTGTAAGTCTTTACTATGTGTTTGCCTAGTAAGGTGTTGGGAGGTGGTTACTAGGGTATTTTGGCTGGTTGCTAATTGGCTACGATTTTTAGGTGGTTACTAGGTAGTTGTTAGGTGTTGTGGGTGGTTACTAGGTGGTTGCTTATTGGCCCAAGTCCAACGCAATTTTTTATTGCGTCTGACTTGATTCTGTTTTCATTGCTTTGAAATGCAATCAGCAGCAAAACATGAAACAAATTCGCTATATGCGTGTGCTGTCAGAGAGTCCCGCGCACATGAACACAGTGCTCATAGGAGTATTGAGTTATGACAGTTATATTTGCCACTTTATAGGCCTTGAACGGTTAAATACACATACTTTTGTGTCAAAATGCTTGTCTTTGTAATTATCCTCATAAGCACAGTAGCAAACAGCGGAGTAAGAAAACACGTGTAACAGTATATTGGATCCGGGCAGCTCTTAAAGTTACAGCAGTCTAATATTCCTGCCGTCTGTAATTAATGTTAATCAAACAACAAAAAGAGAGAAAGTCTCTCACTGCTCTTGACTAAGTCACTTTTGTAACTTAGAAATATATATTTAATCAACACAGTGAAGAATATACAGTGTTTTTATACATTTGATTATTTGTATACAATGTTATATAGCATTTCTTATTTATTTGTTTTTGGCCTGTTGCTTGTAGTTCGTTTCTTATTCTTATTTAATCGCTGACTGTTTACTTGTCTTCAGTGAGCCTGTTTTTTTTTGTTTTTTTTTTAAATTTAGGCTAGTATGAATTTTTTGTGATGTTGACACTGGTGGCAAGAATTATAAAATTTCTATGGTATCAAAATTTTTTATATCATAAAGACCTTATTTAAAGCAAAAATAACTATATCGTGATATGTATCATTGCCATGAAATTACTCATATTTTGGCCATATCAGTGTATACGATTTTTAGGTGGTTACAAGGCAGTTTCTAAAGCAGGGGTGCCCAAACTCGGTCCTGGAGGGCCGGTGTCCTGCAGAGTTTAGCTCCAACCCTAATCAAACACACCTGAAGCAGCTAATCAAGGTCTTACTAGGCATACTAGAAACTTCCAGGCAGGTGTGTTGAGGCAAGATGGAGCTAAACTCTGCAGGACACCGGCCCTCCAGGACCGAGTTTGGGCACCCCTGTTCTAAAGTATTGTGTCTCGTTGCTAGGTGGTTGCTTATTGGTCCAATTCAAAAACTCCCACCTTCAAATCTCTATGATGTCCAGTGTAAGTTTTTGTTTTTTGGTCTGTTTTATCATTTGCAAGAAAAAGGCTTTTATGGCGTTCAAGAAAGTTGCTTAGGTGTTGCTAAGACTATTACGATTTTCGTCTGGTGGATGATAAAATAAACAATAAATTGCATAGACATTCATTGAAGGAGGGACATGAGTCGGATGTTGAGAGACCTCAACATATATCATTGAGACTTGATATCATCAGAGATATCATTGAGACTTGAGGCTGAGCTTTTTTGACATGGGCCAGTAAGCAACCAACCACTTTACCCTAGCAACCGCATAGCAACACACTGGCAATAAGACACTAGCATGACTGTGACAAATTTTGTATAGACGAACAGAATCATATTTGACAATGTAAAAATCCTTTACATGTTTTCCTTGTAGGGAACTTCTTGGCCCTGGCAAAACCTGACATATTATATTATTGTACACTTAAATCTACTGATTTTTATATCTATGGATGTTTCTGTTTGTCAATATGACTCTTTATCCATCTGGCTCTGTTTCTCTCACTTTCACACGACTAATAGATAAACAAAAAACTCCCTGGACATCTGACCGCTTTACGACTTCTTTTTTGGTGTTCTTGTTATTTGTTCGTTGAAGAGTTCCAGGAGTAGCTGTGCAGCAATTTGCGCTATTTACCTCAGTGAGCTGGTCTCGGCTAAAAGAGTGTTTGCGTTTCATCTTCTGTTGCGGGGCCTGTTGTTAGCATTCGGTGGAGAGTCGTTGTCAGAACAAAACAACAAACAACACTCATCTACAACCGTTCTTATCTCCCAGGAGTCCTCAGCGCTGTGCTGCTAGGACCCATCAATGAAAGTCCACATTGGTATCTGTACCGCTCTGCATGTATAACACACATCCAAAACAAATATCCAACAAACTAGCGCTCAGTAAGTATGCTACGCCTGTTCTCCACACTGTTCTCCTTCATACATCACACACTAAGTCTAAAGTCGTATCAGCTCGTTCCAGATCAGGTCATTATAGTTCTCTAGATACTAAAATATTCATGGAGCAGCTTGTTTAGCATGTCAGTTGGTACTTAATGGCAATTAATACCTTCACATGATGAAGTGCAGTTTGAAACATTCATGACTGAGTCCAGACGCTAGCTAGTTTAGCTGTTTATCAAGCAGACTGCAATTTGTAGCATCACTGTCTGTCTCAGGAAATCCTCTCAATGCTTTTCAGATATTTATGTGGTTTTCAAGCTAATGTTCAATGGTGACAAATGGCACGGCTACAAGTAAACATTTGCATAATAAAAAAAAAAAACTTGTTACTATAGTTACTATATAGTAACAAAACTCCAGATCAACAGTTACTCTAAATCCATTGTAAAATCTACTGTAATACCAAAATAAATGAAAATAATAATAATTCAGCATTATGTATGGTTGTGTAAGGGAAACAGGTCAATTTAGCTCAAAGGGAACTCTGTCGTCGAGGTGGGGGAAGCCAATCCAAAGAGCTCGTGATTGCTATCACTGGTTTCCATGTGATGGTCACGCTGTGCATCTCTTTTGACCATTAATCTTGATTACTTGCCCCCAAAATTGACAATCTCCTTGGAATTGTCAATAAGTGTTCTTTTGTTTAAATGCTGTGAGCTACTCAAAGCTGCTAGTTGGTTCAGGCTTGTGGCGCCAGGATCTGATTTACGAACATCCTGTGTCTTGGGCCTCTGTGGAATTCGGCTCCTCGTGTTTCAACTGTGTTTTTGACTAAATCTTAGATTGTCTGATTCGGTCTGATACCCTACAGTTGCTAGGGATTTTTGGTAGTTACTATAGTGTTCTGGATGATTGCTAGGTAGCTGCTAGGGTGTTCTGAGGCAATTGACCCTTTGCAAAAACCTGCTTTCCTTAGTTACAGTTGCTATATCCGATAAGCCATGCCGCTCTCACACTACACATCATGTTCTCACACAGTGAAACATCGCAGAACCGACAGACAAGACAAAGCAGGTTACTTCTGGTATGAAACAAAGTGTCAGCTTTCAAATTTTGTCATTTTTTTAATAAATTCAAACAATAAATACCGTTTTGTGGCTCTTTAGCGTGTCGTGACAGATCACGGTACTGCCTCAGTTCAAGTGGCACGTCAGCGGATCGTCTTTTCATATTTACTTAGAGCATGAAATAAACATGAATGAAGATCAGAAAGTATTTTATTTCAACCACAGAAAGACTTCAAGACACACAATTTTTCAAGTTTAAGTCCCCGAAGATAATCTACTCTCTGGTCTGATTTGTTTGTCGGACAAGATGGCGGATTCTGCGTTATGATTGGTCAGATCGCCAGTCAATCAAGCTCTTTGTAACGAGTCAACTGCTAGTGTGTTCGCTATCTGGGTGGTTACTATGTGGAGGTCGTTCCTGTGGAATTGGGCTACTTTTACACTGTTTCTGTAGGTTGTTTTTTTAGTGTGTTGTTTATAATGACACTAGGGTGCTCTAGATGGTTACTATGAATTGCTGGGGTGTTCTGGGTTGTTACTACGGTGCTCTGATTGGTTACCAGGTGGTTGCTAAGGTGTTCTGGGTGATTCTGAGGTGCTTGCTATGGAATTATGAGTGGTTACTAATAGGGGTGGGAATCACCAGAGGCCTCACGATACGATATTATCACGATACTTGTGTCAGGATACAATATTATTGCGATTTTAAATATATTGCGATATGCTGCAATTTATTACCTTTTTTCCAACTTCAAATTATGTCCCCAAACGAAAACTTTGGCAACATCTGTTTTAACTAAAAAGAAACATTTCTCAGTTTATCTCACTT
>NW_015546037.1:1039947-1045816 GCF_001515605.1 Sinocyclocheilus anshuiensis | reverse complement strand
TTATTTGAGCGGACTTTGCTTTTCCGATGAGCATGAGCGGTACACGAGCGGAACGCACATTCATAGATTGGAATATTGAGTGGAGCGTCAAACCGCGCAGTGACGAGGACTGAAACATGCGCGCTGAATACTGCCGGGCGGGGCAGCATTATATGTAGCCTATATTTTCGGTGCATCCCCACTTACATCCCCTCCTTGTTTACAAATCCGAAGTAAATCCATGCATCCGATTTAAACGCGGACGGGTCTTTCCTGATAACTTTCCGCAATGCCGCCCTCTTTATTTTACTAACTTACTGCATGCTGAAGGTGACCCAGCTGACCTCACCAGAAAAAAACTCAACACCACCATCTAGTGGACTGTGAAGAAATTGATTTTATTATTCTACCAAATAGTATAATAAAAGATCGATACTTTGCGTCCGTGTATCAATACAGTATTGCCACGGAAAATATCGCGATACTATGCTGTATCGATTTTCCCCCACCCCTATCAGCTACAGCTCTGCACAGTTCAATAACGAGGCAGTTTTATTCCTAATAAGAATATTTAATGTTGTCAGCCACTTTAACATTGTAAATACACGGTTTGAACTGCACTGTGCATACAGGTATAAAAAAAACAAACAAAAAAAACTTAAATGATTAAATTAAAATGTGTTGTAGGGATGTGCCGATACGAGTATCGGTACCGAACGGTTCACGGGGCAAATTCCAAATGGAAGTGATCATCCCTATCCCCTTGGAGTTTGGTAGGGCAGAGCCCTTGAAGTGGGGACTTTGGAGTGAGCAGGGCAAGTGCGTGCCATTATGAAGCCGTTTGGAATGCACTTGGCAAATACCTTGACTATTAAATGGTTTGAATTATTAATATAATAAGTATCCACACTCATATTTCAGCACATGGCAGTAGGCATGAACAATAATGCTTTACACATGTAAAAACATAAAACTGCCCCCAAAAAATTCACAGAAACTGCAGCGTAGTTACAATTGTAGTTACAATATTGCAATTATGGTGTGTACTTACAAAAGTGTACTTACAAATGTAAGTACACTACTGTAACTACAGAGAGATCAAGCAGGTACTTAAAATGTAAGTACAATGTAAATACAGGTAGGTACAGCATAAGTACATTGTATCAAATGCTTAATTAATTATCCAAATAATGTATAGTCCTACAAAGCTATTATTATCAGAGCATATGAGCAGAGCATAGCATAGCGTCACTGAAGGTATAGCAGCGTTAGCAGCGTTGCCCAGTACAGCTTAACTAGCCTACACCATGTTACAGCACAGTAGCGCTACGAACAAGTAGAACAAGTAGGCCTATACTGCATAGAAATTTCCTGTCAGCGCGTTATTTGAGCGGACTTTGCTTTTCCGATGAGCATGAGCGGTACACGAGCGGAACGCACATTCATAGATTGGAATATTGAGTGGAGCGTCAAACCGCGCAGTGACGAGGACTGAAACATGCGCGCTGAATACTGGGGCAGCAGGCAGCATTATATGTAGCCTATATTTTCGGTGCATCCCCACTTACATCCCCTCCTTGTTTCGAAGTAAATTGCATGCTGAAGGTGACCCAGCTGACCTCACCAGAAAAATACTCAACACCACCATCTAGTGGATTGTAAAGAAATTGATTTTATTATTCTACCATAGTATAATAAAAGATCGATACTTGGCATCCGTGTATCAATACAGTATTGCCGCGGAAAATATCGCGATACTATGCTGTATCGATTTTTTTCCCCACCCCTAGTTACTAAGTGGTTCCTATGGTGTTTTGAGGTAGTTGCAATAGGTGGTTGCTAAATGGTTACTATGTGGATGTTAGGGTATTCTGGGTGGTTGCTAGCTGGTCACTAGGGATTTTCAGATGGTTGCTACAGTGTTGTGGGTGATTATTAGGTGCTTTCTAGGCAGCTAGCAAAGACTAGAATACCCAAGACGTGTCACTCGTATAGTTTTGAATGGGGAAAAATGCAATGCTCAACATGGCTGCTCTATCGAAAGAAGCCCCGCCCTCTGAGTAAAAGAGCCAATTGCTAATCAGTAAAGTCAGCTTGTCACTGCAGCTGCTGTTAGAAGTCCCGGTTGTTATAGAAACAGTCAGCGTTCTAAAAACGTGCACTTAGGACTGCGCATGTGCACTAGCTGATCTAGCCTGAAAAATAAGCTTTTTTAACGCAATTGGAGCAATAAGGAACAGCATTTATGAGGCAGTTGTTGTCAGATTTCATTGGTGATTTCAAATATGAAATCTAATCGTAAGCTTGTTGAACAGTTTTTTAGAATATGATGTTTCCCCATTCAAAGAGATAGGAGCTGCACTTGCATGCCCGAGAGGCATTTCATAGATGGCCACCGAGTGAAATGACTTGTCTTAAAGGGACTTTGGCAGCTAGTGATTACTAAGCAGTTGCTATGATGTTCTGTGGTTAATAGGATGTTGTAGTTGGTGGTTACTAGTCAGCTAGTGGTTACTACAGTGTAACTGTATCCTTACTGTGGTTATTGGGGTGTTCTGAGTGGTTACTACAGAAGTGTTATTGGTGGTTACAAGATGGTGGTTTCTAGAGTGTTCTAGGTTCTGGGTGGTTACTACAGTGCTCTGATTGGTTACTAGGTGGTAGTTAGGGTATTCTGGGTGGTTACGGTTAGTACAGTGTTCTGATTGGTTACCCTTGGAATAAAGAGGGTGATGTTCAACTGTACATTATTGTTTCTCCTCTATGCCCCGCCTTTCTGAAACGCGTCGATTTTTAAGAAGCTCATCGGTCTGAAAAGCGAAGTGTGCTCTGGTTGGCCAGCTATCCAGTGTGTTGTGATTGGCCGAATGGATCAGCTCCATGCATGACGAAGCGGATATCGTCCTCTTTTGGAAGGCCAAACAAAGTAGTTTCGCTTTCACAACGAAACACACAGCGCCTTCACGACATGGCGGCAGCAACAATACTTCAGCGAGAATCAAAGTTACGCCTTCTTTCTTTGCGTGAACATTTGGGCGGTAGACATGTGGGGGCGTGTTAGAAAGAGCCGTTTTAGGCAGGCGTGGTTGACTCTTAACTTTTATAAAGAATATCTCTTTGGATTTGAGACTTTAGTCTTTGCAGCTTTACAGATCTTCTTTATGCACCAAGAGCTTGTAACACTCCAAAGAGAAAGGAAAAATTGAAATCGCATCATATGACCCCTTTAATAAATGAACATGGCATTAAAATGCCTTCAAAAAACAAATCTTAAAATCTACCTGTCATTTTGCTTCATTTTGTGTTGACTAACTGCAAGTTACTTCTATTGTACTTTTAATTTGGATATTTTTAGGATGGTAAACAAACCCACACGAATATGAAGGACAGTCCGTCGCCATCTAGAGCGATGAAAATGCGCGCGCAGTGTCTGGGGAGCTCACTGACGTCCGGGCGTCTCGAGGGTCATGCAGATATTTGTAAGAGCTTCAAGACAGTATCGGCAGCGACGGGTGACTGCAGAATCCTTGGTGTCCTTTCAGATAAAAGCTAATTACACAGAGCGCATGCAGGAGGTCGTAACAGAGAGATGAGAAAGGACATCCAGCTTTAATATCACTGTGCGCGCGCGTGTGAGGAGCTGTCACTGCTTCCAGTGATGGATTTATTGTGTATTCTAATCTGCCGTACTTCATTAGAAGCTTTGAAATATAATTAAGCAAATGAATTAAAACAGTCCACTTCAAAGTCATACACAAACACACACGCGCACGGCACACGTCTGCTGGAGTAATTACAGTCTTCCGCGACATTAATATCAATATATTTCAGACAACCGGAACCTTTTGAACTAAAATATTAAACATATTCAGAACAGGGGAACTACGGGAGGGTGGGATATAAAAAGACCACTAGCTCCAAACAGAAACTCGCGCACACTCACCAGGAGCTTGATCATAGCAGACGGTCCCTGTTGCGGACACAATTATTCTCTGATTATTGTGGTGCAAAGCCTTTGAACAGTTATTAGCAGTTTCCCCGTCCTTCGCATAATGACATTTGGATCATATTAATTCGTAAAGATGCTCTAAATCATAATTTATTTCGCACATACAGACAATGTCCTCTACTTATCTGACCGTTCTTGCAATGTCAAACTCTTTCTCTCTTCGTATCCGTTACAGATTTAATAAAATTTATTGGCATGATAAACTATTGTACAGTTGTACCGCTAAAGCATTTGCAAACAGAAAATAATGCGCAATTAGAGTTTTAACGCTGTTTTTTCATGCATACCTTAATGCTAAAATGAGTTTTGGGTTTGTCATAACATTGCTATGCGGTGTTTTATGCGGTTAACACATTGCTACTGTATGTGGTTGCTATGGTGTTTTGAGTGGTTGCTAGGTGTTTGCGTCCAAAATCTAATGCTGTATAGTAGATACTGCATTTGTTCTGAAACTTGCTTTGCAACCATTAAAAAAACCCCCCATTCTATATGGACGCTATGTAGCTACGCCTCTTTTCAGCAATGCCCTCGTTGTCTTCTGTCTTCCGGTTTAATATTTCCACAGCGTGAAGGTAAGGTCATACGGATTTAATAAACCGCTTGTTTTAAAATCTTTTCACCCACTGCTTTTGAACAAGTAATTACATAGTGGCCATTAAAAAGTGCATACTACTAATTACATCTTCAGCAAAGTAATCAGATTAATGTACTAATTACTCTCTCAAAAAATATTTCCATTTAAAGGGAAAAAGTTACATTAATAACAAACATTTTACCATTAGATGTTAAAACCACTGTTGTTTTATATAGAATTGTTCTAGTCTATACAATACTTAATGCAATTACATCAGAAGTAACTGTAATTAAATTACAGAAACATTAAGAGTAATCCCTTACTTTACTTTTTCAAGGTAAAAAGCAAGGGTCTGTGATTTTGTGGTTTCTAGATATGATGTGTTGTTTTGGACATTCGGTGAGGTGTGTAACCTTACCTAGATGAAAAAAGTTCATTTGCACAAATCCACTGTCTTTACCCTGTTAAGTGTGTGTCTGGCCTCGCATGACCCTGGTGCACCTGCACACTCACACATTACAGCGTTCAAGCAGATGGAGGCGTTTAAATCATCACTACTGCTAACCAATTAGAGAGTGCCGCATGACCCTGGTGCACCTGCACACTCACACATTACAGCGTTCAAACAGATGGAGGCGTTTAAATCATCACTACTGCTAACCAATTAGAGAGTGCCCAACACACACACACACACACACACAATGCCAACGTTGCAGATTTCAGACTGCAAAAGGTATTTGGAGGTTAATAAGCTGTAAAAACACAAAACAACTGATCTGGATTTATTATTTTTTTTGTTGTTGCATGTTTTGGTTTCTTACTGTCACTAATTGCTGTCTCCTAGGGATAGAAATGAAAGGAAAATGTACAGATGTAAACTAAAGTTTCCTGAAGGATGTTAGAGGCTGATTCCAAAGGATACTCATCCCTCAGTAAATAAAATCTAATTAATTAATGCACCTAAAAAACAATGTTCTTAAAATATGTGTTAAACTAATATTAAATATACTATTATATACACTGTAAAAAAAAATTGGTTGCCGGAATTTTACCGTAAAAAATACGGTAGCAACGTTTTAAGTTTTACGGTTTTAACTTACATTTACAGTTAAATACCGTAATTTCATTAACTGATATAATGTTAATATACCAACCTATTGAAGTACTGAAATCTGTTTTGTACCTTTGTAATACACTGATAACCACCTAATGCAGGTGTTGATGAGAAAGTCACATGAACCAAAGCCCATCACAAGCAGCTTTTAAATAATAACATATAGAGAAGGTGCACAGTGTCATTCACACAA
>NW_015546037.1:1036938-1039410 GCF_001515605.1 Sinocyclocheilus anshuiensis | reverse complement strand
GGACTCTCCCACTCCCCCCCCAAATACACACACACACTGTCACTTTAATCAGTCTAAATAAGCTCTTTTTGCACTACAAATCATTATATCTGCACTGTTGTTTACTTCACTGGTTTGCACTCTATCTGCCATGTGCCGTGTGCTGCTTTATATATATTTTTTTATACTTTTTTTACATTTTACCTTATTTGTATATTTGTATAGTTGTATTTTATATTTAATCTGTATATCTGTATTTATGTTCTACTGTTAGTGTTATCTGTATGCACCAAGGGTCTGAGAGTAACGCAATTTCAATTCTCTGTGTGTATGTGCTGTACACGTGGAAGAATTGACAATAAAGCAGACTTGACTTGACTTGACTTGACTAATGTCCAATACAGTTTTTCACCGTATATAGTAGGGGAATTTACCGTTAACCATTTAACAGGTTTTTACTGTAGCATTTTTACAGTCTTTTACCGTTAAATTCACGGTCATTTTTGACAGTGTATCACTAAAACAAATTATTATTATATTATATTATTCAAAGAAGTTTCTTAAGTTTACTAAGACTGGATTTATTTGACCAAAAGTACAATAAAAATTGTAATATTGTGAAACATCACAATTTTTCTAACATTTTTCCACAATTTTTCTAGTTTTCTAGTGTAATATATATTAAAATATAATTTATTTCTGTGATGGCGAAGCTGAATGTTCAGCATCATTACTCCAGTCTTCAGTTACACATCCTTCAGAAATCATTCTAATATGCTGATTTGCTGCTCAAGAAACATTTCTTATTACTATCAATGTTAAAAACAGTTGTGCTGCTTTATATTTTTGTTGATAGCATTTTTTAAGGATTCTTTGATCAATCAAAAGTTTGAAATTTTTGTAACAATGTACATGTCTTTACTGTCACTTTTGATCAATTTAATGTATCCTTGCTGAATAAAAGCATTAGGCCTAATTTCTTTAAAAATAACAATCTTGTTGATTGTTTAATGTTTGTTGCTCTGTTAACTTCCATTCCAAGCGCATAACTGTAAATAGGATTTTGCTCTTTGTAAACTGAAGGATGAATCATTTTCTGTGGCAAATCAACAGCAAGAACTTGTATTGAATCTTCTAAACATAAATGTTTTTAAAAGGAATTAATACTAAAAGTAATAGATGAACCTTTACTTTTGCACACACACTCTTCCTTCCTGTAACTATGAATAACCCAGTGAATCTCTTTACTACATTATTAATCTGTGTGGTACCTAATGTATCCCTGCGCTGTGGAGACGCTTTTATGTCTACTACCGACATCAATAAAACACTCGCACAGACGCATTGAATACCACAGAAATCACCATACAAACGTCCATTGATGATGATGCTTTCATCCTCAAAATTTAACTCTAGTTATCATATTTTCTACATCCATCTGCACCTTCTTGTACCATGCGGCCCCCACATGACATAAACAGTCCATAATAAAAGATCAAGTCATGACTTCCACCACCAGGACGCTTCTCATCCGATCATAAGTGACAGCAAGCAGAATGGTGCACCAAAACTCGATCTAACTCTCATTATTTCAGTAACTGGTCCAATCTAAATGTCTGGCATTACCAGATAGCACTCAAATTAGCGTCAGCATTTAACGCACAAACCACAATATTGTGAACATCTAAAAAAAGACACAGGCTTTGTGTCACTGATTCGTCATGTGGTGATTTTTCAGAGTTCATCTTTATTTTACCACAGTAAATTAGACCATTTATTCATGCCGAGGCACATTAATGGGAACTCAAGTGCTGCATCTATCACAGTATCATTATCCACACATTCATGCCTTGCTCGAAAAGTATCACCTTTGACAGAAACGCAGAAAATGAGTCAGGAATAAGCTAAAAATGTTTTGGTGAACTATAGGTTAATATTATATTTTTTCATTTTATTTATACATTATATATTTTGTCCACATTGCCATACCTGATTTTAACAAATTTACTAGCACAATATATTTTCTGGCCTACTTTTTGTTGACATTGATCTGTTGCATTACATAAATATTTATACACATAATTATGTGGATGTCTGACATGAAATCATGAAGACATAAACTGACATGTAATAGATGAACCTTTATTAATTTTATATTTATTATGCAGTGTTTATAACCTCACATTAATTGAGAGACTACATTGAATATTTTTACATTTGAATTCATTTTACCCACATACACTATATATATATATATATTAGGGATGCTCCGATTGATCGGCTGGAGATCGGTATCAGCCGATAATCACATTTTATGACTCGATCGGTACTAACTAACTTGGCCGATCTCACGAACCGATCACAATTTGATGACATCAACGCGTGACGACGTACATGATGCGTGGGGACATAAATGATTTGGCGCCGCAGTCATCGCCGGTGTGGAAATGCTATGACGTTTCGAGAAACAATGAAAAATTTGCTGTTTGTCCT
>NW_015546037.1:1017624-1030716 GCF_001515605.1 Sinocyclocheilus anshuiensis | reverse complement strand
TCACACTCACACTCACACTCACACTCACACTCGCACGCACGCACGCACGCACGCACACACACACGCGCGCGCACACGCACGCACACTCACGCACGCACACGCACGCACACACGCACACACACTCACGCGCACACACACACACGCACACTGTCACTTTAATCAGTCTAAATAAGCTCTTTTTGCACTACAAATCATTATATCTGCACTGTTGTTTACTTCACTGGTTTGCACTCTATCTGCCATGTGCCGTGTGCTGCTTTATATATATTTTTTTATACTTTTTTTACATTTTACCTTATTTGTATATTTGTATAGTTGTATTTTATATTTAATCTGTATATCTGTATTTATGTTCTACTGTTAGTGTTATCTGTATGCACCAAGGGTCTGAGAGTAACGCAATTTCAATTCTCTGTGTGTATGTGCTGTACACGTGGAAGAATTGACAATAAAGCAGACTTGACTTGACTTGACTTGACTAATGTCCAATACAGTTTTTCACCGTATATAGTAGGGGAATTTACCGTTAACCATTTAACAGGTTTTTACTGTAGCATTTTTACAGTCTTTTACCGTTAAATTCACGGTCATTTTTGACAGTGTATCACTAAAACAAATTATTATTATATTATATTATTCAAAGAAGTTTCTTAAGTTTACTAAGACTGGATTTATTTGACCAAAAGTACAATAAAAATTGTAATATTGTGAAACATCACAATTTTTCTAACATTTTTCCACAATTTTTCTAGTTTTCTAGTGTAATATATATTAAAATATAATTTATTTCTGTGATGGCGAAGCTGAATGTTCAGCATCATTACTCCAGTCTTCAGTTACACATCCTTCAGAAATCATTCTAATATGCTGATTTGCTGCTCAAGAAACATTTCTTATTACTATCAATGTTAAAAACAGTTGTGCTGCTTTATATTTTTGTTGATAGCATTTTTTAAGGATTCTTTGATCAATCAAAAGTTTGAAATTTTTGTAACAATGTACATGTCTTTACTGTCACTTTTGATCAATTTAATGTATCCTTGCTGAATAAAAGCATTAGGCCTAATTTCTTTAAAAATAACAATCTTGTTGATTGTTTAATGTTTGTTGCTCTGTTAACTTCCATTCCAAGCGCATAACTGTAAATAGGATTTTGCTCTTTGTAAACTGAAGGATGAATCATTTTCTGTGGCAAATCAACAGCAAGAACTTGTATTGAATCTTCTAAACATAAATGTTTTTAAAAGGAATTAATACTAAAAGTAATAGATGAACCTTTACTTTTGCACACACACTCTTCCTTCCTGTAACTATGAATAACCCAGTGAATCTCTTTACTACATTATTAATCTGTGTGGTACCTAATGTATCCCTGCGCTGTGGAGACGCTTTTATGTCTACTACCGACATCAATAAAACACTCGCACAGACGCATTCAGAAATCACCATACAAACGTCCATTGATGATGATGCTTTCATCCTCAAAATTTAACTCTAGTTATCATATTTTCTACATCCATCTGCACCTTCTTGTACCATGCGGCCCCCACATGACATAAACAGTCCATAATAAAAGATCAAGTCATGACTTCCACCACCAGGACGCTTCTCATCCGATCATAAGTGACAGCAAGCAGAATGGTGCACCAAAACTCGATCTAACTCTCATTATTTCAGTAACTGGTCCAATCTAAATGTCTGGCATTACCAGATAGCACTCAAATTAGCGTCAGCATTTAACGCACAAACCACAATATTGTGAACATCTAAAAAAAGACACAGGCTTTGTGTCACTGATTCGTCATGTGGTGATTTTTCAGAGTTCATCTTTATTTTACCACAGTAAATTAGACCATTTATTCATGCCGAGGCACATTAATGGGAACTCAAGTGCTGCATCTATCACAGTATCATTATCCACACATTCATGCCTTGCTCGAAAAGTATCACCTTTGACAGAAACGCAGAAAATGAGTCAGGAATAAGCTAAAAATGTTTTGGTGAACTATAGGTTAATATTATATTTTTTCATTTTATTTATACATTATATATTTTGTCCACATTGCCATACCTGATTTTAACAAATTTACTAGCACAATATATTTTCTGGCCTACTTTTTGTTGACATTGATCTGTTGCATTACATAAATATTTATACACATAATTATGTGGATGTCTGACATGAAATCATGAAGACATAAACTGACATGTAATAGATGAACCTTTATTAATTTTATATTTATTATGCAGTGTTTATAACCTCACATTAATTGAGAGACTACATTGAATATTTTTACATTTGAATTCATTTTACCCACATACACTATATATATATATATATATGCATTAAAATATGAAGTATATTGAAATATACTGAAATCATAAATACTGATTTCACACCCAGCCACTGTTTCCAACATAACACAATAATAATAATAATCTCTAATACTAGACTATATAGTACAAACACTATGCAGCCATAATATGACATAATAATGTCATTTATGTCCATGATGATGCATTATATTCTTTACAACCTAAATAAACAAAAAGGACTGGTAAAATTGCAAGATGTGATATTTGAAAGTGCTAACATCCTTGTTGTTGTAGCTCTATGTGAGTCCAGTATTTATTTATATAACTGCACTTCTATAACTGGTGTCTCAAAGGACAAGACGAATGCAGAGAAAGAAAGAGAGCGATATGCATTCACAAAGTCGCTCTATTTCTATTCTATCACATGCATATGCTTGTATGCGCATTCTATAATAAAACATATACACTATCTTTTCTTCTCAAACACACCTGTGTTATTCAGGTGAAGTGTCAGGTTTTCCCAAAGGCTGTCTGCAGGGAGATAAACTTAAGATCTGCAATGTCATCATGTTCCTCAAAGTTACTGCAACTTAGGTAAGAACTTCTAATATAACTTTCTTCTTACCACTTTTTCATTAGGCCATTTCGTGCCAACAATGGTCAAAGCTTTGGTTAAATTTAAGAACATATACACTATCTTTTCTTCTCAAACACACCTGTGTTATTCAGGTGAAGTGTCAGGTTTTCCCAAAGGCTGTCTGCAGGGAGATAAACTTAAGATCTGCAATGTCATCATGTTCCTCAAAGTTACTGCAACTTAGGTAAGAACTTCTAATATGACTTTCTTCTTACCACTTTTTCATTAGAGCTTTGATCACGGCTGTGCCATTTCGTGCCAACAATGGTCAAAGCTTTGGTTAAATTTAAGGCTGATCACAATCACTGGTTTAATCAGACATGTCAGAGATTTTTCCACTATCAGAACCCGTTTGTAATCACATCACACCGCCAGAGCTCATTCAATGCCCTTCCAGGAAGATTTTCCCAATGAAATCACTGCCCAACTATCAAGACCTGGTGCTGTACAGGGTCAGTTCTAGCTGCACTTTGATTCAGAAAGTTGAAGATTGCAGCTGATATTTAGGTTATTTAAGTTTACACAGCAACTATTGTACTAATATGCAAAAACAACTAAAAATGCCAGCATTGGTGATAGAAACAATTTTGCATGACGTCACAGTTTCCACAAATTTGTATTTTTGTAGATTACAATAATGATAATATAATTTTCAAAAAATGTCACTTTGATATCCTTGCTAATTTGAATTAGGTTTGTGCTATATTTATTGTCTACAATAATATCGTAATTGTTGTTTTAACAATGTGGCAGCTGACATTATCGAATATGTATGACAAAAATACTTGAGAGTCCAAAAGCATTCACTGCGTAATGAAGTCTAATAGAATATAGTTAGAATGTCCCTATAATATCTATAAAATATCCCAATTTCACACATGCAAGATTGTCGTTTTCACGAATATTAGCACATGAGCAAATGTTGTATTGATTTTAAACAACAAAAAAGAAGATAATAATGAGTGAGTTACATTTTAGGGAACAATAGTATTGTCTTTTTTCACCAACGAAAACAGTGCAAGCAAAGCTGGAGCAGGACATTAGTGCATCTCAGAGCAAAACTGTGGTGTTTCATAGCTGAATTAATCTGTTTTTAAATGAATCATTTAAGTCAATGATTCAATGATCCATTCATAAAGATGGTCGGTCACTTGCTTCATTTCTAAATAAATCAGCTGTTCTGAACAAATCATTTGAATGAATGATTCAATAAATCACTCATTAAAGGGATACTCCACCCCAAAATGAAAATTTTGTCATTAATCACTTACCCCCATGTCGTTCCAACCCCGTAAAAGCTTCGTTCATCTTCGGAACACAATTTAAGATATTTTGGGAGGCTTGTGACTGTCACATTGACTGCCAAGTAAATTACACTGTCAAGGTCCAGAAAAGTCAAGGTCCAGAAAAGCGACGAGAATACTTTTTGTACGTGAAGAAAACAAAAAATAACGACTTTATTCAACAATTTCTTAAATTGTGTTCCGAAGACAAACAAAGCTTTTACGGTTTTGGAACGACATGGGGGTAAGTGATTAATGACACAATTTTTATTTTGGGGTGGAGTATCCCTTTAAGACAGACTTGCCGCCAGCTACTGGCGGTTTTAGTGTCATATTTATTTATACGTGTCAAGCCTAAACCAGTCAAGGTACCAGCACAAAAACACACTCCACAAGATATCATTTAATTATCATTAACGAAAAAACCCCCAAAAATGAACCACCAAAAGCACAAAAAAAGTTTTCAGTTTTTAGTTGAAAATGGTGTCTTGTAAACACCCCCTTTAACTTCAATTCACCACAAACCTCTTTGCAACCACCAGAACCCTCTAGCTTCATGGCAGCAAGTTTTGCATATAATTAACACTTCCCCTATCTGTAACAAATCATAATGGAGTTCAAAACGAAAGCTCATGAGAAGCCTGTTAATTTAGCATGTGTCAATCACAACGCAAATGCATAAGCGGGCTCTTCCTTCACTCCTGTGACAATTCCTCTGGCATCCCGACATACCGCCTTCATTTTTAATCTTAACTATCTTTAATGAAGTAATCTGGAGGGAAGCTTGAGTTGAATCTCATGTTTGAGATCCTCCTTTGTGGACAGCGAGGTAAATTTGTTTACTCTTTCCAATCTGTTTGTCTTTACTACTTTCAAGGACTAGATTAGAACATACTGTATAAACGGATGGAATGGAACTGAGCCCAAGTTGAGTTCTTAAACATTTGTTGATGGTGATTATTGCATAGGGACTCTACTGAAAAAAACTACCGGAAACAACATGAGAATGAGTGCATGAGAATGTGATTGTTTTGTCATTGATTATTGAGTGTTAGTTTACCAGGAGGCTAAAATCCCAGCTCTTAAGTCAAAAGTCAATGAGAGGATAAAATCCCAGCAGCCACCGTAGCCCTGTTGCAGGGACCTTGGCGGTGAATCGAGTAGAGCGCATCGAGCCCTTTGAGAGCCCAGCCATTGTGTGTTCAGCTAATCACTTCACCTGAGCTTCTGTTCAAACCTGAAGTCGGTCAAAGTCAGCTTTGAAGAGCAACAACAGAAGAACGCCTGATGTTTTATGCATTTTATGCAAGACATTGATGCTTGCATATAGAACAGCCACAGGCTCAGCACCTGCCTACTTCCACTCACTACTACGAATCTACATCCCCTCCAGAAGTCTGAGATCCGCTAGTGAGCGACGCCTCGTGGTACCATCACAGAGAGGCTCAAAATCACTTTCCAGAACATTCTCGTTCACCATTCCTGGCTGGTGGAACGATCTTCCCACCCCTATCCGGAATGCTGAATCCCTGACAACTTTCAAGCGACAGCTGAAAACTCATCTCTTTCGAAGCTACTTGACTTCATCATCATCATTATAAAAAAAAAATAATTTCTCTCTCTTTATTTATTCCTTCTCTTTCTAGCTTGTACTTATTTGAACAATGTCTAGAAACTTGGTATTACAAGCACTTCCTGTATCTGTTTGCCTCTTTAAGAAGAATCGCTTTGGATAAAAGCGTCTGCAAAATGACTAAATGTAAATGTAAATGTTATGCATTTTCCTACTTGAAAGCAATATTCGCCTTTTTTTCCTGAGGTGTTTTGTCGATAAAGCGCATGTTCAACAATTTCTCAGAATTTCACAGGAGGTTTGTTACCTCGAGAAAACTCATTAGAGAATGGGTGGGGCATTTGCAGAGTTGCACAGTTGGAAATAATGGAAAATCTTAAAACATAAATTAGGTTTCTGACTTGCCATCCATACAGGTTGTACAATAGACAGAGAAATTGAGAAATTCAAAAGATATGCCAGGTTTGCGTATCCAGAAGATGTATTTATAGTATTGGTATGACCTTCCCATGCTTCCCATATATAAAATGTGTGTCTCTATAGCTCAACTAACAAAAATAGCTACAGATGCGTTGTCAGATTTAAGTTGAACTGCGGTCCTAGCGCGTGCCGGACCGTGTGTGGAGAACCGTACGTTTTTTTTTTCCACCCCTACTACAAAACCAGATAAAAAAAGAACAATAACTATATCAGAATCCACACCAATGGATGATATCGTTCTGCTTAATATGAGTACGAGCAGAAGTTTTGTTGTCTGTCACTTTAAAAGCAGGAGCTCTTTGAATTTAGATGGATTCTGAATGGCTGTCAGTGTTTTTTTTTTTATTCATCAGCTGCACTCTTAAAAATAAAGGTTCCAAAAAAGGTGTTTTTAGAAGCAATGCAATTGAAGAACCATTACTGGTTCCCCAAAGAACCTTTCATTGAACAATTCTTAAAAGAACCATATTTTTCTTAGTGTGAAGAAAATTTTAACAATTTAAAGAAGCCTTTTTCACTATAAAAAAAAATCATTTTGTCCAATGGAAAGGTTCCATGGACGTATAGATGACTAAAGATACCAATAAAGAACTTTTCATTTTAAGAGTGTGGAAAAGAAACGCTCTGCAAGTGATTCAAACGGTATTGTTCTTCTGTGATGTTATCGTTATAGCTTTAGTGTGAACTTCCCTATTCTTACAGAATTAGAAATTTTTTTAAAAGACTATATGTTAATCTTTATCATCGTTATAAGTGTGTCCTTGGTGTGAATGGGCTCGATTGAGTAACTAAATTATTGAGTCATGAATGATAGGCCTTAAGAGTTTTTTTTAACAAATCGGTTAAGTGTATGATTCAATGACTCATTTATAAATACATGCATGAACTTGTTTCATTCATGAATGAAGCACATTTCAATATTTAAAATAACAATTTTGTTTACTCACCAAAGAACAGC
This sequence comes from Sinocyclocheilus anshuiensis, assembly GCF_001515605.1. Classification (NCBI taxonomy): domain Eukaryota; kingdom Metazoa; phylum Chordata; class Actinopteri; order Cypriniformes; family Cyprinidae; genus Sinocyclocheilus; species Sinocyclocheilus anshuiensis. The sequence continues at coordinate 1,023,469 of NW_015546037.1, read as the reverse complement.
TGCAACCAGATGTCATTGGGTTAAACTAATAAATTGGATCAGTCAGACTCCAGATGACATTTGAAGTATAGTTATGTGGAACAGTATTGTTGACCAAAGAGATTTAAAGATGGGCTGAAACAGATATAAACCAGTGTCAAAATGACATTTGTCACGGCTGTTTAGGACAAAATCAAATTTACATGAAAGAGTTTTATCGCTCTATCACATCTGGTTAGGAGACGGCACTACAGCCAGTAAAAAAATAGGCCGCTTGCAAACATTGCCAAATTGTTAGATGAGGGCGAGTATGACCCTGCTGAAATGTTCCATCAGAATATATGACCGAAGGAGACATTTTTGCTTTCGCAGCAAAGGCATCATCATTCACAGCACACGCGGCAGACAGCCCATAATAACCGCATCACTGCTGATGATGATACAGAGGTCACCGTGGATTGGTCCTATAAGAAGACACACATGTGCAAGGAGTCTGAGACGAGACCTAGGGCAGGAGACAGTGCGTTAAACAGATAGAAGTCTGGAAGACTGTCATTTTTCACCCTCGTAATGGTCTGGAGTAAGTGCTGAAGTTCTGTGTGGCACAGAGAGAGAGAGAGAGAGACAAACGCTCATAACTCATTCGCCTGACATACAACAAACAACCACATGTGAAGAGCTGGAGCTTAAATTATGATTACGGAAGATAACACGCTTAAATAAATTATCTACAGGCGGGGAAATTCAATTGGAACGTTTAACAGCTAAACACTGCAGACACACAAATGGTAGTGGTGTTGAGGAAAAAAAACCAAAACCAAACAAAAAAAATAACAAAATTGTATGTTTTAATGTGTTCAGGCAACTTCCAAGGTTACCTGTGCATATGTTTCACTGTTTGTGCAAATGTAAGTTCATTATTGTAAATTATGCTGTGGGTATAGCTGATTAATCTCATATAACGGTTCAGTTAATCAGCTCTCAGCTCAAGCAGATCAATTATACTATGATAAGATTATTTGCATTTCTACATTTGTCTTTACATACGTGCTTGGAGTATTTTCCCAGCTAACAAAAATATGTTCTAAGAACTTTTGCTAATGTTCACTGAATGTTTTTCTTGGTTATTTGAATGTTAAGGGAACATTCCATTTTAGCATTTTGCACACATAATGGAAATGTGTTTTCTTGATTATATGAATGTTATATTATTTTGCAAACACTAAGGGAAAGTTACTTTTGAACGTTCTCTGAACATTCTGAAACATGTAGTAACATTTAAAAAATTTTAGACGAACATTCAGCTAAAACAGAGAAAAAAGTTCCATGAATTATGTTTGTTTTTTGTGCTGAAGTTTTGAAAACATTATTAAAGACCAGATAACTTTGAATGAACATTCCACTATTGTTACTGAAAGAACGTTTGCTCATAACTTTGAGACAATGTTGCCACAATGTTTAGCCAAAATTCTGAGAATGTTCTGTTAACTTAGCTGGGTTAGCATGTTTCTGTGGTTGCTTATTGCACCAAATGAAAAAACAAAACAAAAAAACAGTCGACCCCCTAAATATACACGTCTATGAAAAATTGGGATTTTTTTATAACCTATTTTATACATCTGCGAACCATAAATTGTACCTCTGATCACTCAGACACTCAATAGCACACCTCTCCATGACAAGCCGCACAATTTGAAGTAGGCTATCATTCATGTCAGTAGCACAAATGGTGGGAAATGAGATACACACCAAAGTTTAATATTTAGGCTTAGGGGTTTGTTTAAATCCCTAACCATAAATATGAGCTATAATTTCAAAGTTACTATTTGAGATTAATAGAATCACTTCCTGTCAGCGCCTGCTTTGAGAAAGTCAGCCTGACTCAGGAAGTTCGCACAGCGTCTAAAACTTCTGAAGGTGACCTACAGGAAAGCTCTGAGGGAAATAAAGAGCTTTATCCTTTCATTTATAGATCTGAGATTCATTTTTCAAATAATTGCTGCGAGTCCCTCTCAGTCACGTTCACTCTTTCATGCATAAGCACACAAACATACGCAGTTCTCAATTGGAAGATATCAACTGTTGACAGATTTCATTTGCATGTAAATCAGAGGGAGGAAAATCAAGAGCTTTATTTCCGAATCAAAATCTGTCTGTCTGTCAGTACACCTCGGTTATCACATCCCGCCTCTATTTCTCCCTCTGCCTCCCTGTGATTGAATGTGGTTTTCTCTCCCACATAGAAAATGGATTGAATTCGGAAGAAACTTCGGATAGTTAATATGCAGCCAGCAGGAGGCCAATCATATTTGCAGCTCCACCATGATGTGGTGACTGAATGTCAGCGTTTTGCTAGGAGTTGTTGCTACAGTGTTCTGGGTGCTCATAAACTCATACCCCAAAAATTAACTAGCTAAACAATAGTTTCTGAAGTTTTTTTAATAGGCCACGTTGGTCTGAATACATACACTGCCTTTCCTAGTTGTAGCGTCGGTAAACTTGATTCATTTCAGCGAACCGATTCTTTTAAACAGATTTCTAGATTCATATGTAGTATTAGAAAGATTGAATCATTCTATCGAATCAGTTCGTTCTGAAACTGTATATATTTTGGGAAATCCGATTCATAGTGAAATGGTTCACAGACGGTTCATATGAATTAAAATATTCAAACGATGATTCACCAATTCGAGTCCCTGTATAAAAGAAGGGATTATATTGAGGCTTTTTTAAATTTAAACTCTTATTGTTATGTGCCAGAAAAATATGGCTATAGTATTTATATTTAAAGTATAAATTGTAACTATCATGGGATAGTTGTATTTAAAAATATATTGTCCCTTTAAATAAAAAAAATGTAGTTAGGCTAGCTAATTTTAGTTTAGTAGCTGACTACCATTTTTATAAATTGTATAATTTATAATCAGATTTTAGCTTTGTAAGCAATTTACAAATAGTTTAAAAGTAGGTTTCCCAAAATTCCCTAAAGTTTCTTTGATATTCTAGGCCGTCCTTGACCTTGGTGACTTTTTTTTGTCCATTTATAATTCGCCAGATGAAAATCTGATTACTGTGAAAAGTAATAGCACACCTCTCCTCAACAAACCACACTACTTTAGGTATCTGTCTGAAGTGCAAATGGCCTGGGACAAGTCACGCACCAATGTTTAATCTAGGGTTCACACCAAGGACTATAACGATAAAAATATAGTTCTAAATTCCATCCTGCTTTAAAGAGCTTGAACATTTAAAGTGGCAAATGATGTAATTGGAGCATGTGCTTATAATAAACAATGTTATTGTGGATGATGTTGGTGTGTCATTATCTTTATCGTTCTTGGCGTGAACGGGCCTTTAGGTGTTTAAATCACTACCTCTTAAGTTACTCTGATGTTTGGCTTAGCAAGCACTCTTAAATAAGTATAGGATCTGACAAAGAAGGAGAAAAACCCTTACGAAAAAGAAGTTTATTCAAGTGTGCTATTAGTATAAAGTATACTTAAAAATATACTTGAACTTTACTTAAGTATACTTACTAAAATAAACTTGAAGTATACTACTTTTTGGTAAGGGAAGGCATGAGGAGACAAAGTAAAAGGTGAAATAGAGGGATGTGAGTGATAAAGGGAGGGCACGATCGTAAAAAGGAGCGACACTCGGAGAGATTGAGTGATGATGGAAAAAGGCATTTGACAAGAAAAGGAGTTTGGAGGGGACAGGAAAAAGAAAATTTAAAAGCCCTTTATTTAAGAATTCAGGAATTCAGACCACTGGAGGATAGATATGCAGGGAGAAAGAGGGGGACGGGGGCCTCCAGCAGCTTGTTTTCGGTCCGCTGGTTGTGATGGTGTGTTTACTCCTTCACCACATGTGACTCCTTCAGCGGAGCAAAGAGTCCGAAGAAAACACAAACTAGACACTTCTTAAAAATAAAAGTTTTATTAACATGTAAAATCTTACACCAGCAGTCATCATGGAATCGTTGTAGACCATGTCACAATGTCTTTTCCCCATCTGTCCATTTATTCTTAGCAATTGATCACTCATGCCATTATTTGTCCAAAAGTAATCACTGTCTTGTTCCTTAAGCGCACAGATTCAAAAGATTCAAATAAAACAATCAACGTTCATGCACATTCATTCTGCGGTATGAAATATCACAAGTGTTTGGGGCTGTAACAGTTTGACCCGATTAATGCTTTGATTTACTAAGTTAAGTTTTACAAACGTCGTACATCAGTTCATGTTCACACCAATACAGCAGCATTACTAAGATGAGAGAACTTACCCGAGTACTAAGACACACTGATAAGATGCACCTGTTGATTGAGATTACTTCAAGGGTTTATTCATTTATTGACCTCAACTTTATTTAGTTCCTTAACTTGAGGGGTAACAATCTGCACAGTGTTTTTTTTTTCTTTTCTGGGGATTCACATTTAAATAAAATTGGAAATAAATGAGATAATAATTTTGCATAAACCATTTAAGTAAACTCAGTTAAGACAGTTTAGTACTTGTTGTGGAAACAGAGATAAGTACTCAGTCTTTGTACCATATAAAAAAACTTAAATTAGCCAAATACAGTACAATTACAGTGAATACCGTAGATCAAAATGGACGCTCACAGACTGGGAAATGGTATCAAAGTACAGGAGGTAGCAATAACAACCAAAACTATTTAAAAAATAATTAATAAAAATAACAAACACATACAATAATAAATATATTTCTTCATTCTGAGCAAAGCACATCATAATTATTCCACCAATGCGAATATCGCTTTACAGGCGCTGGATAAAAGCTTTCTTCGATTTTTAAGTACTCATCAAGAATTCCAAGACAACAATACTAACTGCAGATACAAAGATGCCAGCAGTTATCAGGTTTGCCAAGACAAAGAGATTACTAAACGAGCATTTGTCATAAATATAGAGATTATTCATCAACATAGTCATCAAAGGTACTAAGGAATGAGCATGTGATCTCGAAGTTACTAAGATTAGTCTACTCTCATCGTAAATACTAAGATCAGGTTACCCATGAGAGAAACTGATATAAAATACTCTGAATCAAAAGAAGGAATACCCATATAAACAGTACGATATGCGAGCGTTTGGGCGCTCGGTTGGAATACTAAGATATCGGTGACTGATGGCGTGACGTGTTTTAAATGCATAGACACATGGAGTCATTCTGTGACAAACTCCATTACTAAGATAACACTGGAACTGTAAACAGAAAAAATACGCCGCTCTCTTTCTCATGACATCTTAATTGTGCTTTTGAATCGCCCTCAAGGGCGACTGCAGCCTAAAATGTCGAAACCCTCACCTCACGTGGTCTGATATGAACTCACAGCTAAAATTGATCATTGTTACTAAGATGCAGTCAGGTAAACTTGAACTCTTGGTAAGAGTTTTTTTTTTTTTAACACCCTGAGCACTCTCGGACCATATGGTGCTTGGGTTTTACTAACATTTTTCCAAATTTGCTGGGATGCAAAATTAATTAATTCATCTATTTTTAACCAGGTGAAAACAAAATAATGTTACAGACTGCCAAAGTGCACCATAGTTCAACAGATTATAAAGTACAATATTTAAAGGATTGCAGTATACTTAAGATTTCAATAAGTGCATTGATGCCTTTCATTAAAGGGGTCATATGATGAGATTTCAAGTTTTCCTTTCTCTTTGGAGTGTTACAAGCTGTTCGTGAATAGATAAGATCCCTAAAGTTGCAAGGACTAAAGTCTCAAACCCAAAGAGATATTCTTTATAAAAGTTATAAAAGACTGGTCCACGCCCTCCTAAAACGCCTCGTTTAAACACGCCCCCACATATCTACGTCACTGTGTGGGAAG
>NW_015546037.1:996369-1017608 GCF_001515605.1 Sinocyclocheilus anshuiensis | reverse complement strand
TTGCTTTTCAGAACGATGAGCTTTGTAAAAATCGATGCGTTTCAGAAAGGCAGGGCATAGAGGAGCAACAATAATGTACAGTATGTGGAAAATAATGTGTTTTTTTAACCTTAAACCGCATAAACACAATTCATTACACCAAATACACAAAATAATGTTCTTTTTAACAACATCATATGACCCCTTTAAGCATTATTACTCACTGCGATCAGAATTGAAGGAGTCAAAAACTCTTCACAATAAATCACAAAAATGTTACTGCTATGGTGTTCATAATTTGAAGTAATTAAAATTTGATGCTGAACTGGAAGATCCACTGATTAATGTGAATTGTCATCCCATGTCTATGACTTGTTTATTTGCAAACTGTCTGCGTTGTTTTAGCACCCGGGACACTAAAGGAATTACATAAATCAGGTCATGATGCAAAAACAGCCACAAAATTAGTGCTGAATGCAATTTTCTCAATGCAATTCCTGATCATGAGTGTTAGACGTGTGGTTAAACTGAATTGCGGGTGCTTATAGCAAGGGATTTTTTGTTGAAATGTTCTGAGTAACTGTTAGTGAATTTACCCGTCAATTTTTCTTTTTTGGCAGATTCTAGTTATTAAATTTTTGAGGCTTAAACAGTTCACATACTGTACATACAAACAATCTACACACAGTTTAAAGTCTATTGTTTGACAATGAATACTGTACATCTGTAGCGGAATCTTCGAAGTCACAAAAATATTTGAGCAATATCCTTCCCAGAATAATGAAAAAGTAGGCTACTTAAAAGATATCTGAGATGAGCGCAGGTTGTGGAGATTAATTTCTAAATATAAATTACATGAGAAGAAAAAAACATCAAAAGTCTGTAAATTGTTAGACAAAAGTTCTACATTTTGCTGAACAGTTTCATTATTACCTCATCCAACTCTTCAATCAATGAAGGTTTATTGAAACCTGCCAACTGACAATGCCACTTACCGGTTGGAACGGGTAATTTCAGCAGATGGCTATATAAATGTTGGTGGCTGAATGAATGCAACAACGATTAAAAAACGGGGCATGCATGCTCAAAGATGTCTGTTACATCGAAAAAATATATATTCAAAAGCAGTGCAGTGGAACGCAAAGCGCGTTCTGTGTGAAATAGTAATCGAGCATGGCATATGCCCACTGCTTGAATCATGGACAGACGGACTACTAGTAGCCTACTGGGTAAGCAAGGTAAAACTTACATTATATGCGAAGTGAAACTTTAAAATTATTAGATGCTTTGTGCAAAAGCTATAAAAACATAATTTTAGTAACTGATATGACTGAGATGGAAACTTTCCTCAGACTACGCAGTTTTGACTTTCTAACTAAATATAAATGAGTATATCAGTATGAACTGATAAAAGCTATCAAATGTATTTCATTAAGAATTAGGTCCTTCTTTACTATTGTGGTTTGATTGACTGGCACCTTCAAGTGTGTATGTATATATGTCTGTTGACACAGAGTGACATGCTGGTATATTAAAGTAGGTATATTAATAAAGATTATTTTATATTTTGTTCTATAACTATTTTATATCAGACTGTTAAGAAATGAAAGATGCTGACAAATAGTCTATGTGTGTCACATAAATATGAAGCCCTGTGCTCATTATTTTTTATGTTATTAAATTATGTTGATTATTTGAACCCTGTTAATGGATTCAATGCTAAACTTTTGCTCAGTTGAGTAAAAGTTTTAATGTAAGTATGCCGTAACGTGCAACATGTGCAGATGCGTTCTGCTGGTGCACAGACAGAGCGTGTGATGTTTAGTTTTTTAACCTATGGAGAATATAAGAACATGTTCTTGCAGCATTTTGGCATATTCCCATAGGACGGCATCCGCAGACCTAGTAGAGGAATGTTGTGGGAAGGTTATCGGAAGATTTCCACAGTGTTCGCATGAATGCAGCTGTAGGAGTTGCTCAAATTGAGTTTGCATAGCAATAGGGGAGTTTTACAAGAACGTTGCTGCAGTGTTTTGGGAAACGTTTGGATAACCTCTGCTGCAAACCTAAGGGAGCCCTAGTTTTACACTTTCTCTGTTGAGTTTAAAATTAATTGGTTGCATAGCACAAGGGAAGGCTGTAGTGTACTTACAGTGCCAAAAGTGCTATTGGAGCGCTGGGAAAACGTATGTCAAGATGCTGAGAGGTCACAAATGTGTGAGCATTTGGGGAGCATTTCTTTAATGTTGTTATATCATTAGGGAAGCACTTGTGAAATCTGAGAGATCTGTTAGGTGAGAATTTATGGGTGGTTGGAGGAAACAGCCTCCAACTAACAGTGAGAAAAATAAGTTATTTTCTAGGGGCACGTGTTTGGAGAAGATGAAAATATTCTGCAGTCTTTGTCTTCCTCGAGTTTGCACCTTTTGTCTGGTAAAGACTTATTGCACTGTTCTCAATCATTAGCATGCATTCATTGAATGTGATTGTAATACTTGTGTGAGATGTAATTAATTTTCCTAATACTGAGGATTATTATAATTGTATGGTTTCCAACAAATGAGGTATTGTTTTTTTTTGCAGAGGGTGGTATCTAAAGTGAGACATAAAAATGTTATTTTCAAGACATTAATGGATGCGATTTAAAACCTTTTTGCAGCATTCTCTCTTTGATATCTGTGAACAATTGAATGTATTGTGGGTAACTTATATTGTGTTCGCTTTGGGCTGATCATCGTTATTGTTGTTGCCAGGTGACTGTTTGTTGCTGCGCTCAGTCCCGCCCTTTGACGTCTCCTGCAGGAAGAGGCGTGGCTTACAAAGTGACAGAAGTATTCTTCGATATTCTCTGCGGAAGTTCTGATTGAGCAGTCCGTACACTACGGCGTTCAGGCAGGAGTTAAAATATGCCATGAAATAACTCACCACAAACAGCCAATCAGGGACCAAGGGCGCTACGTGGGGCGGGTCCACCGCTACAGCCAGGCCAATCAGATTCAGCGGCGCCCAGCAGACGGCGAAAAGCACAAAGACGACGAACATGGTCAAGAAGTGGCGCAACTCACTCGGACGGAGGCGTGGCCTGACGTCGGTTGTGACCCGCCTCCTCACGCGGAGCACCAGCACCCAAATCCTCAGATAGCAGAACGTAACTACCGCGATAGGAAGCAGGAAGTGCACGGTCACCACGGCTATGGTGTAGCCCGCGCTTGTCGTCTGACTAAAGGTGCATGAGTAAACGCGAGGGTCGTACGTCAACGACCCCAACGCCAGGTTTGGAAGAATGGCGATGGCGGTGAGCACCCAGACTAACGTCAGAAGCGCCAGGGTTCCGGCGCGGCCGTAGATTTTCTCGTAGGTGTTGGCCTGGCAGATGAAACAGTAGCGGTTGATGGCGATGGCGGTGATGTTGAAGATGGAGCCGATGACACTCGCTCCCATCAGGAAGCCGCTGACCTTACACTCCATCTCCCCCGGCAACCAGCCCGCGTGCAGCATGCCGTGCAAGACCAGAGGGTAGGGATAGCAAACCACCAGGAGATCGGCGAAAGCCAGGCTCACTACAAACGCATTACCTAAAGCACACATACACACAGACAGAATTCAAATACAAGGCCTTAGTTATGGCATTAAAGTTAATTGTTTTATTACATTCAGATCATGATGACAGAATTATTAAAACTCAAAATTATAAGTTGTAAACCTGATTTTTTTTTTTTTGCACCAACTGATCGACCATTACGTTATATAAAAAACAGCAAAATAGAAATGATGAGAACAGTAAGTAACTGTAATCAGGGAACTACAGTACTTCGGGGCGGATCTACCGGGGTGGCACGGGGTGGCAACTGCCACACAAAGAAAAAGCTGTGCCACCCCACCTGCCACCCCAGAATTATCACAGAATAAAATATAAATGTAAGCAGTGTTTCATATGCTACTTTTCAGCAGAGGTGATGACGGCAAAACGCAAAATAATGGCAAGAAAACACGTCTTTCAGTAAACTGTGCATGATGGTTGCACGCGCACGCAGCGCACCCAGTGTAGTCGGTTACATTAACAAATGACTCTTATGAACCGGTTCTTTGCGAGTCAGAAACACTAACGAATTGATTTTACATTTGTTCATGAAAATTAATGCTTCTCGTCTAACTAGAAGTCTTCTGAGATCTGTCTTCTGACCTAATCCCATCCAGATATGTCTGAGATTCATCCCGTAATTTGTTGTGCTTGTTCAAAGTAACACAAATAAAAGTCGAGACAACGATGGGCAGTTCTTCTTTTTATTTTACTGTTCAACAACTGAACACCAGCTCCGTTAACACAGGTGTCTCCTTGGACAACCAACTGGCCAACCAAAATCTAACCCGGAGTACCCCAACAGTACTTATACTTTATTCTGGGTGTATTCAACTCAATGCACTACAGTAATTGTTTGGTGAGCCGATTCTCTGACCGCCCGCTCCACTTTCATCATGGATATAGGCCTTTTTTGCCATCCGACGAAACAATAACATGAAATCAATAAGAAGATGCAGATCACCGAATCTAGTAGCAGCAGAGTTAGGTAAGAATCTAATCGTATTGCAGTTTTTGTACAGTAAACATGTTGTACACCCTCAAAACCTGCTAAAGTGTTGCTAGTTGGTTGCTAGGATATTCTGGGTGGTTGCTAGGCTCTTGCTATGCAGTTGCTGGGGCGGTGCTAGAGTATATGTTTGATAGTGTGTTCTGGGTGATTACAGATATTCCCACCTCAGTTCATTACAGAAAATCAAACACTGTTTTCAAAACTGATCCAGTTTCAATGCTTTGATATTATTGTATTCCTTTCTAATGTAAGGAAAATCAAAAGCTTTTGTTGCTCTTAAACTTGCACTAAAACGTGATTTATACCATCCAAGTAGCCTATGTAATATTAATAGAACCACTTGTATTCTTTAGTGATGCAAGCTCAGAAATATTTACTGTTGAAGTTTTTTATATCGTGTATTGACTTGGTGCCATGATGGATTTTTGGTATTTTAGTATTTATTTTTCAGTTTAGACAATATAGATGATTACTTCATGGTAATGCAATAGGCTATTTGTGAACACAATTGTGTATGTCAGGCCATAAATCTCCAAAAACTAAGCATGGGTGCTTGCTTTGGTGTTGCCACCCCTCATAGACCCCATGCCACCCCTTTGCCACCCTAAAAATTATTTTATAGATCCGCCCATGCTACTGTTCAAAGGTTTGGGAACAGTAAGTTTTTTTTCCCTCTCTTATGCTTACCAGGATTGCATTTATTTGATAAAAAATACAGTAAAAACAGTAATATTGTAAAATATGATAAAAAAAAAAGGTTTTCTATTTGAATATATTTGAAAACAATTTATTCCTGTGATGCAAAATTGAATTTTCAGCATCATTACTCCAGTCTTCAGTGTCACATGATCCTCCAGAAATCATTCTAATATGCTGATTTGCTGCTCAGAAACATTTCTGATTATTATTATCAGTGTTGAAAACAGTTGAGTTACTTCATATTTTTGTGGAAACTGATAATTTTTTTTTTTTATTCTTTGATGACTAAAAAAATTCAAAAACATTTGTAACAATGTAAAAAAAAATTGTAACAATGTAAATGTCTTCACTGTCACATTTGACCCAATTAATATATCCTTGCTGAATAAAAGTCTAAATCTTCCTGACACCAACGGTATTGTTGCTGTACACATATTACCGCTTTAAATTTAATTTAATTATTTAAAAAAGTATATTATTATATTTTTAGTTTGTTAGTACTTTGTTATTACTAACTTTGTTAGTTCTCTAATATTTTGCAAGAAAACATAATGGTGAATAATTTATAAGTATTTTCCTGTTTCATGTTTTCATGAAACAGGAAGGAATTTCAGAAAGGAATGAATGAATGAATAAACCAACATTGATGTTTAAGACATAACTGTGTGGAGCAAGATTTTAAACCAATGAGAGGCAACTATCGATGGGACTTTTCAGTGTCAGAACAACGGTTTCATACAGAAATGATTATGCCTGACACTTTATCACATTACATCAGGTTAGGACGCTGTTTTTTTAAACAACAAATTTAAATTTCTCTTTCTTGTTAAGTACATGTGAAAAACTGACTCCGACCAAAATGCAAGAGGTTCTTCAGATTTATAAATTTCTCCATGAAATCATGACACTGGTGATTTATTTGCCACTAGAAAATGAAATTAATGTATTTTTTATACACGTTTACAAATGTTCGTAGAGTAGAAAACACAAACACCAGAAAGGAAACTTGATAACAGCACCTGAACTGTAGTCGATCGACATATTGTGTGTCTGGGAGTGTGGGAGTGTTTGTGTGTGTGTGTGTGTATGTGTAGGACAGGCTCAGGTGCTGTAGTATTTTGACTGTGAGGTTCACACTGAGTGCAGATCCATTAGATTAAGTGCGGTGTCTGTGACACTGAGTTCTCCTCTACAGTGCTTGTTTATGCATGTTTGCTTTGTTTACCAGTCAAGTCTCTCGTATGCATGTGTTGTGTGCTGGTTTGTTGGGAGTTGAGGTTTTCTCCTCAGATCAGGTTGTATTAGCATTTATACCACAGATGGAGTTCATATGGAGTTCAACACAGCACTGTACACACACTTGTGCTCCTAAACCAATGCGTTACAGAACTCAATTAGGTTTTGTAATGGATACATGCATTCAGTGAATATCAATCGAATGCATCTGGGAAAAAGAGTCCATATAGAAAGTGATCATTTTAGGTTAATATTCTACATCATACCTCATCCACATGACTGATGCTCCATTCACACTGATTTTATTGCTAGAGGTCAGCACGTCGCTAGTAGCCATTCCACTTGCTCTAATACATTGGTATAGATATTGCAGCAATGCATTATATAATGAACAAGATGAATGACTATCAATGCATGAATCAAACATGCTTAGAACGGCCCTTTCTGACACTCTTTAAATTCCGTTGATGCTCGTTTGCATAAATGTAAACTGTTGCATCACAGGACATGCCCACAATGCATTGCATGATCACTGTTGCTTATGTCTCCAGAAATGGAATGATTTGGGGTCACCGCAAACCGCTGTCAACTTTCACAGCCGCCCATTTCCTCTTATCTCACTCTCCCTCTTCTCCATTTTGTCTTTCTCATTTGGATCCGTCAATGTCTGCTATCTTTCTCTCGCTCTGTGTCAATATCTCTCACCGTATCTGATTTCTAATCCATCTCTTTTCCTCTCACTTATTACAACTCAATTCGCCTTTCCTCACTTTCGTCCTTTCTCACAAGAAGATTAAGAGGCAAGAGGAAGCAAGCAGCTGGGGTTTAAACGTTTTAATTGGAATGTCGAAAGGCTTTCTGAGAGAGAAATTTGGTCTAAACTCTTGTTCCGAAACTGGGCCAGAATGTATGCACTTGAACCTGAAAACAAGAGATGCCTAAGCAAAGAAACAAATAAAAATCGGATTTACCATACACACACACACATGCGCTTGCGCTCATTACCTCTGTGATCCTGCCGCATGCTGATGTGAGGAAGAGGGTGTGAGGAATAAGTGTTCAGGAGATGAATAGTGTGCCAGATACACAAATGTTTTCTGCAGGATTCTGGGCTTTGACATTTGGAACAACATTTCGTTTTGTTTGCTAAACAGATGAATTTAGGAACTGCTGCCTTCACACTCAAAAAAAAACAAAAACACATTGGCCCCTGCTTTTAAATGATTGTACCACTTACCTATTACATCAGATGTTGTTAACCAAAACTATTGTATTCAGAATGTTTCAGGGAATGCATGAAAAATACTGTATATCTTCAATGCAAAGTCGCTTTGGATAAAAGCGTATGCCGAATGCATAAATGAAATGTACAGTAAAATGCTTTCTGTGATTTGACAAACAAAAAATATCTGGTGTCTGGTCTATTGCATTTCACTACTTCAGAAACATTCCCAGTAAAGGATGCTAATAGGGATCAGAAGTGAAGACAAGGAGAGAAAATAAAGTTTTAAAGCACCCCACGAAACATCAGAGAGAAATGCAAGTGAATTGGTAAGAGAAACGAGAGATTCCAAGTGTATTCCAGTGGAAAAATTCATGGGATTTTGTTTAAATTAAATTGGGTGACCAGATCTGCACTGTCTGTGGTGTGTTTTACATTGCAAAAGCAGAACAAAAGGGAAAAACCCAGAACACAGCTAAAGCTGTTACAGCAGAAGCTCCTATGATATCAATGTCACAAGCTTTACAATATTTTACAATAATTCATCTCTCATGCATATAAGCACATAAAAGTTTTAATGAAAAAAAAAGAAATATTCAAAATGTATCATTTACAGTAACTTACAATTTGCAAAGGATTGGAAAAAGTGGAAAAAGTCTTCAGATTCATTTATACATGTGAAGAATAGGTTGAGAATTATAACCTAGCTCATATGAAGACAGGAATCATGTCTTTTTTTTTTTTGCTGATTAAGGCGTAATACAAGAATTCTTCACCTTGCCGAAAGCAAAAATCTGAAAAGCACATCATATTTTGTGAGGAAGTGTGACATGCTCATGCAAAACAGGCTCTATTTTTGGATTCAGCACCCCAAAATTGGTAAGAAACAAGTATTGGATTTCATTCAGCAAGTATGGTGCAGGCCAGTGTTATTTTTCTAAAAAATCTCTGTGTTTCACAGAAGAAAAGAAAGTCATATACAACAGGAATGGAATAAGGGTAAGTAATCGATGAGAGACTTTTCATTTTTGGGTGGAGTATTCCTTTAACTATTCAAGTCACAGAAACTTTTACAAGCTATAAAACTCTAAATGTCAAACAGCGAACATGGAGAATGGGTTAAATGGAGTAAAGAATGTACTGTATTCAAATATGTTAACATTACAATTGCATTATATGGTCCAAAAGGTCTTGAAGGTACAGTCAACTAAATAAAAGCACGACTGATGCACAAGAGTGAGACAAGCCCATTTTTTAAACAGGTCGCATAAATGTATAATATGAAATCTAGAAACCCAGTATCATGGTCTGACTCACCAATAGCCCAAATGTCAAACTAAACCCATGGGTCTCATTAATGCTTCAACTGTTTCTACTAGGCACCATTGAGATTAAAAATGAGATTTTTCTCATGAGAAAACGACCATCTCATCTCGTTTCAGAAAAGAGCTTGACAATGTCTCAAACTGTGGTCAGATTTGCCAAGTAACAGCTAATTTCTTTTCCCATCATGTAGAAAATTTTAAGAGGAAGGGGATATTTAAATGAGACACACATGAGAACTCCATTAGGTCTTTTGAGCCACCTCTGAGCATTAAAAGTTTCCTCCGGGTGTCTCTCTTATACACATAAACACATACAAAGGCTTTAATTAAAAACAGCATAACAGAGAATGCTCACACACACACAAAACCATTAATGACGGCAACGGAGGGTAGTGCTTAGTCAACATGAATGTTAATTAAATCTCTAATGACCCCAAACTAACGAGGACTTCACAAACACAATCACTATTTCATAGGGTAAAAACACACATGAAGGGTTCTACCATAGCATCTCTCTTTTGCCTACCTAACTGAGTGTGTGTGTGTGTGCATAAGATAAATGAACGCGGGTCTAAAGTGCTTCCCGTTGTAGCAGCTCTGCAGGCAATGTCCTCAGGGACTTTGCAATCTCACTTGGCACCAATAACCCTGTATCTGAGGAAATTTTAGTGGGTGTATGTATAAAGGAGCGGATTTGTTGGATGATCAAACGGCTTTGTATAAAATGGTCACTGGAGTATCAATAAAACCATTAAATGCGCCTCCCTTATTTGTATTGAATAAGGAAAGATTATCTAAAACCGTCTGAGCTGTGGCTCTGTTTTATTTTAGTCTATCATAGTTTCCTGTGTAGACTCTAGGAATTTAATTTATAACCTCATTGTGGAAGGTTTGGCTTAGTTTTCTTAATATTTTTTTTAATGTTATGTAGAATTTCTATTTTTAAGGGGCTTTAATCGTTGTTTTGACCAAACATTTAAATAGCCAGATTGACTTGAACCTGCCAAAGCTTAGAGAGCAAAGACTTACTCTGTTCTAGATTTGTTGTGTGTACCCTGACTGAAATCCCTCTAAATGGGATTGCTTTTCTGCCATTGTTAGCAGATCGACTGTGGGTACAATCCAAGTTCCCACACTCACTGGTCACACAAACACACACACACACACACACACACACACACAAACGTTCACGTAGAAAATGCTACATTTTTCTTTGTCAGCTACAGATCGCGTTTCACTGCGCGTCGCTGACGCGGCCGGTCTCTGTTGACACTGATGCTGTTTTTGACTGACCTCTGCAGCCTGTGTTCCATTCCAAACTTTTACACTTCGACCTCTACGTTTTTCAGATGCACCAATCACTTTTACAGCTCTTAAACTCTGGCCTCTTACTTTTTCACCGAAATGACAAAGAGCCACCTCTCACTGCAGATTTTACAAGATTGCTAGGTTGTGTGCAAGTGTGCACAGCAAAAAGTGACAAGAGGCCGTGGCACGCCAATTCGACTGTCAGCCAGTAGAAAATGCCAGGCCGTCGTTGAGCATCTGCCAGCTCAGTTTTAGGGTGTGTTCTGCGCCGTTGGCACTAGTTGGACCGCGTTGGTGGCTTTTTTGGCCAATTGAGCGTGTTGAATCGGCGTCATGCAGTCGGTGAGACGGATTACTTTGATTGGCTATTCAGCGTAGCAAACCAGTGCATGAGAAGAGAAGCAAAAGTGATGAAAGCGAGCAAATGACAAAGTCAAGAGGACACACAAAAACAGCTGTTTTGATGTTACATAATTTCATCTGCACATTCCAATACGTGTATATTTTCATAATGACAAGGCTGTCTGGAATGAAGACAGTGATTAACATGACTAATATTAAAAATGGTAAGCAAGTGCGGCTTTGGTAACGGTTTGTATATCCACACTTCTAGTTTCAGTTTCACTTTTTGAATGATAAATTTAGACTATTACCACCTTATGACATAGATAGGTATTTCCTCTCCACCGTAGGTGGCAGTTGGCCATTGACTGTAGTCTTTGCACTGTTTCAGCCCAGTTGCAACACCCGGGGATTTTCCTGCATTGAAAATATTTTGGCAGCCGCCAAAATGAATCTTTGTCCCGCCAAAGCTTTATTTGATCATTTAATGTGATTACTGGGTGATGTAGATGACTGCTGTACTTGTGATGGCAGTATGCAGTGCATGTTGATGACTGCGGGAGAGAACGCCTTTCTAGTCACACTGTTTTATTACCTCATTACTTTGATCAAACTTCTCACTTCACCTTCTTTGCCTTTGTATGAAATGCCCTTCTTAAAAAAGAAATATTTTTTATATTACTTACGTGGATTTGCTTTTCAAATGAATCATAAAACATAAATCACATTCTGGCAACGGGTGAATAAGGGCTAGTTAGCTTAACATAGCTTAACATAGTATCAAAACACAACTTTTTTGCTCCAAAATGAACTAACATCAGTCTAGTGTTTAAAATAACCTCCTTCTGTGGTCCAATGTGACTAATTATCATAGAATGAGACAGAAAATCTATTATTTTATTGATTTCTATACTGTGATACTAATCTAATATTGATTAGCACTCCGTTATATATATAGCGTATTCCTAGGAAAATTTGCGAGATGGCTTGAGCACAGATGAACCATTGATATTGATGCAATAGTGTTTATTGCCTTCATGTTTCATCATTCAAAACATATTTATCATTATTTTATTCAGCTACAGATAGTCTCAGCCTCAGACGTCACGCCCACGGCTGACCGTCTGATGCATATGGCACAAAAAATTGGAAACACTTCAGGAGTTTCAAAGTCATCATCTGATTGATCGAATTCTACAGAATTTCTGGGATGTGTGTAGCGCTTTTTAACATTTGCCTGGAAACAATAATGCCATGACGCCAAACCCCCTCATGGAAGAACAAAGCTGTCGTGTTTACAACTGTGATGACGAGCACTCATCAGGATCAACTAAACGCTGGATTTTCAAAAGTATGTGAAATATGTAAAGTTCACGGAATAGACTTTTTAAAATACGTCCAAGAGTTTTATCCACCGGTTATTGTTATTGTGGGGACATTTCCACGGCCCTAAACATGATGCAGCACAAAACGAAACATGATTGGTTGCTTTACCTGTCAGTCATATGGCCTCTTGGGCAGTCCTTGGCCATTCAAAGCACGGTTTTCAGACCTTCTGCTGTCAGTCTGAAGGTCTGGCTATGCGAGACTTAGCTACAGATAGCTGGATGTCTTTGTTCATATTAGGGCTTTCCTGGAGCAGAGTTTATCACTGCGTCCCAAATCGCATACTATCCATCCTAAATAGTATTTTAAATTAGAATTAGTGTGTCCCAAATTGTAGCATGTTGAAATAAGTAACTCAAAGGAACCCAGATGGTTTACTATTTCCAGTACAAATTCGATGCACACTCTAATGGCTAATATTGCCCACAACACATTGCATGTTGCATGAGGATTTGATTAGAACTACAAACATGCATAATAAGTGATTAAAAACTACAAACATGGTGGGTATGTGAGACTGATGGACAAGTAGAGAATGGGGTGTGAGTGATTAATAATCAATATCTAACCTGATAAAAAAATTATTTTATGTTATTCGAATATCCGCATTATATTTCATGCATATGCAGCAACATTGTGAACTTTTATAAAGATACGTTTGGTCATTAACTTTTAAATGCATCATTATGCAAACACATGAGCAGAGTTCTCTGCATGATAGACCCATGGCTGGCAGATAAACGTGCCTCTACCTACCTCTAGAATCTTTAGGATGATGTTAAATGTGACAAGATGATTGACATGGCTGTTTAAATGGTGATTATGGTGAATGGCTCATAAAAGAGCGTCCGTTAAAGACGTAATTATGACAAAGTAGTATGTCCCAAAGCTTGCATACTATTCTGCTACACACTCAAAAATATGTACTTTTATTCACAAAAAGAGTACATACTTTTAGGGCATAGGTAGGCAAATTGGAACACAGCATATGACTTCTATGAATCTCACTGTTAGACTTTCTGTGCAACGGCACCCTCTGGTTTCCAGGATGAATGAAACAGACCTTACATGAGAGTGTTTAACGTGTCATAATGCCCCATTTTTAGTAAAAATAGAAAAAATAATAGGCCTACTCCTCTCTTTTAAGTAAATGTTTTCTCCGACTGAGCACACTTTTGGACAACAACCGCTGTTTATTAAAGTACTCTGATGCAAAGAGCACAGGAGTTTTTCTCAGTGAATGCATAAGAAGCTCATATTTCATATTAAATGCATGGACTCAGTTTTTGATTTTGCATCCCTCCTGAGAAAAATTAAGAAATTACTGTCACTGTAAGACATTTAAAACAAAAAAGAGGGTTGCCGGTGTCTCACTGCATGTTAATAGGATATGACAAACTGTTTCTTTGCATTTATTTTGGATTTATTGTCAGTATTGGGCACACATTGCACAAGGGTACTGTGTGTATGGATGACTGTGTTCATCAGCCACCACCAAAGACCATTTTTGACCCTGGAAAAACCCTGAACACAGTCAGCTTTTGTCCCAGCTATTTCTTTGTTGTTGTTTGGTGTGTCACGACTCTTTTAAGCAAACAGAAAAGTCCTAACAATTGCTCAAAGAAAAGACTTGCCGAATGATTTTTGACAAGTGTTGTACAGTCATTGTATCGACAAAAAAAAACAACACACTTTTTTTCCCCAAAATATCTTCTTTTGTGTTCCTCTGAAGAAAAAAGGTTTCCATTTAAAACCATCTCTGTAATGCTTCACTCCTCAAAGTTCAATGCATCGGGAAACATAGTCATCAATCATCTGAAAAGGCCTTTATTGCTCTACAGGGATATGACCCTCAATTTTATGAGAAAAAATGTCTTAAACGCATCACTTTCTTTTACTCTAGGGAATTACACAGCTGCTAGGGCGTGATGGAACGCAGCCGGACAGAAGTATGGGCGTGGTTTAGTCATCTCATTTGCATACAGTTTCGCCAGACCCAATAGGATTTTATTCAGTCCGGCACTGCACAGCAAATGGAACCTTTAGGAAAAACTAAACACATCTGATGTATTAATCAATACTACCTGCTCCTGCGGTTCAACTGGACACAGCACAAAGCCGAGCATGTAGAAGAACAAAAAGCACAAAAAGGCACTCCAATACTTGTGTTTCCTTAATCATCACAGGTCAAAGTAAAGGATGCAGTCAAGGGTGACAGACACGCAACATTTATCGCATGCCCTTTGAGTATCTATATAGAGAACCAGCAAGCTCATCACTCTATGCTAATGAGACACTGAATGTCACCTTGTGGTACACAAATACACCTCTACCAAACACAAGCAAAAGCCCATAACATGAGGTCATGGGCCAAATCTAACTGTCTCAATAAACACCAGAACCAAAGACACAACTTTAAGAGAGAAGGACTGGATTGAAAGCACAATAGAGATGAAGAATAAGAGTGAAAGGGAGTGTTTAGAGGGGAATGACAGCAACGTTTCTGTCATTTCGGTCTCTCTCTTCATCCCTTTGTAGACAACATGTTTTATTTGAAAGCTGGAGTGCAGGGCTGTGCAGGTAAACGGGTACATTGCCGCGGTTACCGTAGCTTTGTTAAGACAGTGATCGGATGATTCCACATGCACATTTCAAGATAAGAAAATGTCAAAAATCTCCAAAGACACAATGACATGCATAGAAAAGCTCTCTCTCCCCTTGCTGCCCGCTCTCGCTTTTTGTCTGTTCTCACTCTCACACTCCATATTACTGATGACTATTACAGAACACAGCCGACATATCAAACTCTGACCTAATAACACAGCGCTGTCGAATGGTTTAACAGACTGCTTGTTTGGAGATATTGCAGTTCAAATCTGTGTTTACCTACTCTCTCTCTCGTCTTTTTTTCTGTTTCCATTGACAGGTTTTTCTGTGCTGTGGTAAGCAATGAAATGCTGAAATCTTAAAAATTACATTTTAAAACCCCATTGGTCCTTAAGACATCACAGTGGAAAAGAACTCTGGCATTCTGAGGTCAGATCATGCAAATTATGAAGAGAACAAAAGAATATAAAAAAAAAAACTGGTAATTTCACTATCCTGTTTTTCTTTCTGACATTGTTATTTCTGTCTATTTTAGTTTCTTAAATTGTTCTTTGCTTATCCATTCATTTTCTCTCGCATCTCATTTTGTGATTTAAAAAAAATACATACTAGTACTAGATTTTTTTCTTTCAGAGTAGGAACATGTTTTCAGAAGTTTTGCATGCCTGTGTTTTGTCTCTAACACTTCACAATATAAAGACATCACAGCTATTTGAAACTGGAAAGCACTGCCAGATAATAATGAAAAAATGCAAATGAAGATCCATAATTTGAAATCATATGGTACTTCATATTAATGAATGAGGGACTCCAATAAAATGCTTTTTCTGAGTGGAATTAACTGGAATTGCTTTGCATTTTCTCTCACACTCACTCACTCCAACACAGCCAGCACATAAGTGATAGATGCTGGTGGTAAATCAGAGCTATTGCTGTTTCAGACATGCAATTCCCACCCGGCACTCATTCTCAGGTACACACTTATGTGTGTGTAAATTATTGACTCATGCCAAAGGATTTTGGTTTATCTCTGAATTTTAAAATGAAGTATCCAAACGTACATTTGTCATCTTCACAAGCATACCGCCACTCTCTGGCTCACATTCACATGGTCTTCAAACGTCCGTTAAAGTATCGTTGTCAGACAGCCTTGAGTGCAGTGTTATTCTCAGGCTCTGACTGTCTTTGATATCTGTGTGTTATGTAAAGTCAAACCTTCTCGTGTCCATGAAACATATTGTTTCAGGTTTCGCTTTGTGAAAATGAGCATAAAAATGAATGAATGAACAAACTAAACAATGAATGAATTAATGAGGAATGAATGACAAACAAATGAATGAATAAACAAATGTGGAAAAATAATTTCCACAATTTCATGCATAAGATGTTCAGTGTCTTAAAAGAAGTAAGCTTGTTTTACTTGGCAAAATGAATCATTAGGCACATGTAAAAGACGAATTAGCAGGTTAATCTAGGCTATTTCTATAACTGACATTTAAAACTAAAAGATAAAAATAATGAAATAACAGACAATGTATTTGTACAAGTTTAAGAAACGATTTTAAAGACAAATTATGTTAAATAGAATCATATTTAAAGGCACTGAAATGATTTCAATAATCAAATGCTGAGCCTCAAATGCTGTATGTTTGCAGAACAGATGATGGACATCCATCTCGAAATGATTTTAGACAAATTCCCATCTTTTTGTATGAGATTTGTATTGTCATTCATGCTCAGGCCATATTGTGCACGTGAATGGTTGGTAACCGTGTGAATGAAGCACTAGGTTTATTCTTGAATTTTTTCCGTGTGGCACGGGAACACACGACAGCTGATGACAGTATTAATGACCCTCATCTGAAACTGCAAATGAGTCATACGAGTATTATCCTAATAACTCCTTGTCATGAGCCAGTGAATGATTATCATCCGCTAAGGGCCGTTCACAAAGGACGCGTTCTTGCGTTCTTTTTTCTTAATCGTTTTGCACTGTAGTGTAACTTTGGAATGCGTTTGCTCCATTCCGTTGCCTCGCGTTGAGCTGTTTTGAATGCAAGAACGGGTCATGTGCGAACATCCCCTCATCTCTCCGTTAATTAATGTGGACTGAACGCGCGCGCTCACTCACTCACTCGCTTACCCGCGTTTCTCAGTTTTCTATTTCTGAGCACCGAGATGATCACCAGCACGTTACCGAGCACATCCACCACGCTCGTGAAGATCAGCACACCGGCCAGCACCATGACGACCCATGCTGGCCGCGCACCTGCTCCGCTACCCCAAGCGCGACCCTGCGTGACTTCCGTCCGGTTCCTGATGAGGGAGACATTCTCGGGCATCTCGGGAAAAATCTTCACCCTCTCTCACAAAAACACGCTCGGTATCTTTCTCACGAAGCGTCTGCCATCTTCACCTTAAACAATTAAACATTTCCACATTCTCAACAAGCCTTGGGAAGCTCGGTGACGCGTTTTCTTTTCTCATGCATGTGCCACATGAAACATAAATGTTCCACCCGGTTCTTCTTCTCGCGATTGACGAATATGTTCAACTTCACAGTGCTCTTTCTCTCTCCTCGCCTCGCGCGCTCTTTTAAAACTCACACACGGTGAGCGCGGCGACGCACCTCGAGCTTCTCCGAGCATCTCGCCCCAGTCGCGTGCGCTCCGGTATTTCCCATTGATGACTGAGGGATCACGCTCACGCTCACGCTGGCGTGGGTTCATCCCTCTTCCTCCACCTCATCCAATTCTTCCTCCTCTTGCCGTTCAGTTTATTTACAGTGACGCTTGAGCTGAGGTAAACTGAGACGCTTCCAAAAAGCTGTCAAACGTGGGACGCGTCAGCTCGCCGGTATGTCCAGTCAGTCAGACTTTATTTATTTATTAATTCACTCGGTGGCGACGGAATCCGATGCGTGAGATCGGATGATGTGCTCCCGTTTCGGTTGAATTCCCGCCTTTTAGGAGTGTCAAACCTTTAAGTGCAATACACCGGTGTGTGTCGTTAAAAACGCTTCTTTTTGTTTACTACGACGGTCTTCGCGTTTGAGGGGCAAGACTGTCGTTAAATGAAAGAATCCAACTCAGAATTTCTGAGCGGTAGTTCCGTGTTTTCCCGCCTCAAAGCGAGTCCCTCAGCGACTCCGCTCCCGTCGGCTGCACGCGAGCGGAGTTTCCGGTCCAGTTCTCGGACAAGTTCAGTTAAACGACAGCTGGAGAGTCGTCGCCCTCTACCCGCTCCGCACCGCACCGCCGGTCTCTCGCGCTCTCCTCATTGAGGACCAAAAAATCGTTGAGCGCGCGCCACCGCTGTTTACAGCTGCCCCGTTCGCACGCTCTGGGAGCCTCCGCGTGCGTCTGAACTTGTACTGAGAGCGCGCAGGTGCACGTGCCACAAATAACGGGTTTGAATTAAAAGGCCTTGCAGCGTGTTCTCACTGATTGCCTGGTACCGAGCGATAGGATAGCTACTTTAAAGTCAGCTTCCACAACCATCACCAAACACCATGAATTTCTTAGATATGAAATTTGATAGAAAATAAATTCTATCAAATAAAACAACCTGTAGTAAAATTAATACATAGCAAATAAAAATGTCTCGTTAACATATCTTTTAAATAATTAAAAACCGTTGTAAGAAGCAGTGAACTCAAGATGTGAAGATGACAAATTTAATCAAAAAGAACGTCATTTATGACCTAAAACATATAAATAGCTGTATGCAATGCAATGAGAGGAAATTAAAATACAACAATATTTACAGTCTAACTAAACTTAAGCTAAAGCCCTGCCCCCAGTGCTTTAGACATTACAATATGTTGCAGCTTTTTCTAGCCATAAATCATTCACTTAGACAGGATGAAGAATCTGAGTGACATACAAAGTGATCAGTCACAGTTATAGGGGTTTATCTAAAACAATTAATATGTTAATAATAGACTTGTGTGGGGACAAATAAATAATAGCCTATAGCAATCTCAGATTGTACAAAAACACAGGCAGAAAATGTCCAGAGAATAAGTACAGTACAGAAAATACAGTAAGTTGATTACGTAATTCAGAAAATAAAGCAGAATATTCAGTTCTGCTCAGTTCTTATTTCTTCCTCAAAAACACTTATGCATCTTACATGATACCTTGTAGACTTTGCTTCAGGATGGACTTGTGCTTGTTCTCGCAGAAGTCAGCCAATTAGATTAGAGTTTACTAGGTCGAGAAAAAAAACCATCCAGTTTTGTTTGCAATATGCATCAGACGGTGGTGAAGGTGGATGGTGAAGGACTGTAGGTGGTCCGTGGGCATACCGCCTGAAGCTGAGACCAGCTCAGCATTGTTTAGAACTGAGACTACAAATACTTTTAAACAGCACTGGATATAATATTCATGAAGCAACTTAATCAAAAGCTTATTCCACCCTGGCAAGCACTTCACGGCTCACTTCTCCAAACTGTGTGTCCCACCCCGAGAGTCCAAAGACCTTGCTTAGAGCTGGAGTCAGGCCTGTGTAAAATCAGCTATGGTTCTTGAAGAGTTCATAACCACTTGCCAGTGAAGGCTAGTTAAAAATCCCATTTTCAAAAACTACAATGTTTACTTCCTATGGTTTCAAATGATTTTTTAAGAGGAAATGCATCCTTCCCAGTGTTAAAATGAAACCTACGCCACTGGATTTGATTAACCTGACCTTTTCCTGGCTTCTAGCACTTAAAGAGACATTTATTTTTTCATTGAGCTTGTCCTATTTCTGTGGTGCAGACGGATAGCAGCTGAAATGAGAGAGGGCAGAGAAGTATAGCACAGGGAGCTACCCCAAAGAAACGTTACCCGCTAGGTCTCAATTCATTTAAGGGCACAACCGTTGCGGAGAGTGCATGTCTGACAGCAGTGTGACAGGGCGGGGTCCCAAGCCACCCCTGAGGACGCTATCACCTGATTCGGCTGCCTATATCTCCTATGCCACAGCCAGACACACACACACACACACACACACACACACACACACACACACACAGACAGACAGTCAAGGAAGATTATCCAAGCTTAACACAGCCCTGCTTTCACCTTGTGAATTTCCTTGCAGCTTGGGGAAAAGGGTTCCAGCATATCATTAACTATTACTCAATTAAACCATATCATGGATACACTGAAATAAATGTACCCCTGTGAGGTTTGAATTAATCTGTCCACAGCAATAGAAATAGGCCTACATCAAACCTTTGCACTCAGGATGAAAAAGAGATGTATATGGATTGTCATAATTACAAATTGGACATGCATACATGTGCATATATGTATAATATATGTATTTTGTGTTTAAAATTTAAATACAAATAAAAGATAGATAGATAGATCCATTTTTATGTCAACAGTAGCCTACCTTATAATTTATCACAGTGGAACAAATATGCAAAACTCCAAAATGACGCTTCGTCTGCATTTTTTGTGCAGTTTTTTTTATTTCAGAGTGAGAACACCAACAACTGAGCAGTATTTACATACAGGTACACGTTGCACATCTATTTTTTCCCCGTTTACAAATACAGATACGGCACAGAAATGTAGTGATGTTCGCTGGCGCGCGTGCGCCTTTATTTCCGCGAGCCAGCAATGCCATCCAGCGCGCGCGCTAGATCAGCCTGTTTTTTTTTTTTTTGATCCAACACATCCACACGGTTCAACAACAACAACAGATAACAGCCATGCCTACTCAAATCAGTCCAATGCGAGGTGTTTGAATTATTATTTCTTTTACACCCACGACACCACCGCTGGGAATAAAGGAGGCGTTTACCGCGTGGAAACCTGGCTGGCTGCGACTTTTCGGTCGGGTGTGTGCGTGGGTATACGGACTGATTGTTTGAGCGCGCTCGGCTCGTTAGGCGAATCGGGTTATGTAAGCGGGCGTCTGGTTTCTCTGGGACAGAGAGAGAGAGAGAGAGGCCTTTCTTTCTTTGATGTCAAACTGCAGGAATCCCTCCCGAGACCGGCGGTGCTTGTCACTGTCTGTGTGTTTTAGTTTAATTCGTAAGGCATGTGAAAGTATTCACATGCATGTCTGTGCAAGAGTGGTGTATGTGGGTGAGTTTAAGGGTTTGTGCAGTTCTGAGTCTGGTTAATGAGTACAATTGGTTTCACCCTGTCTACCCTTCCTCACATTGGAAGAGCAATGTACAGCGGCTTCAAAAGTAACACAAAAAGCATATTATCGCACAGCTCTGTAGCATATAGAAGGTTTCAACGGCAATAACATAAACAAACGTTACTGCGCATGCACGCTTTTGTGGCGCTAAGTTAACATCCGGTTGACTTCCAAATAGAATCAATAACAGCAGCTAAGTAGTACCTCTAGAGTAGATTATTTTTGATAAGCAAAATATGTTTGCTGCGTAAATCAGACGGACTTGCTGAAAATGCAAATTCATTCTCTTCCAGCAGGAGGTGCTTTAAAGCAGGAGAAACAGAGGTTTCCCCAGTAACGGCTGTACACACAGCAGCGCTGAGCTCACAAACGCTGCTTTATCAGGCATATAACATGCAA
>NW_015546037.1:996005-996294 GCF_001515605.1 Sinocyclocheilus anshuiensis | reverse complement strand
GTGTCAACGGCAATAACATAAACAAACGTTACTGCGCATGCACGCTTTTGTGGCCCTAAGTTAACATCCGGTTGACTTCCAAATAGAATCAATAACAGCAGCTAAGTAGTCCCTCTAGAGTAGATTATTTTTGATAAGCAAAATATGTTTGCTGCGTAAATCAGACGGACTTGCTGAAAATGCAAATTCATTCTCTTCCAGCAGGAGGTGCTTTAAAGCCGGAGAAAAATAGAGGTTTCCCCGGTAACGGCTGTACACAAAGCAGCGCTGAGCTCACAAACGCTGCTTT
>NW_015546037.1:993830-995532 GCF_001515605.1 Sinocyclocheilus anshuiensis | reverse complement strand
TTCCTTCAGAAATACAGTGATATAAAAACACCCGCGCCTCGTTTAGATTTTTAAACGTGCAGTACGTGCTCATGTTTATTCAACGAAGCCTTTTGGAAAATCGGTCAGTTTTGATAATGTGGCGAGCGCCACAAATAAATAAATGTATGGGAAACACATCCCACAGCACAACCACCTGAGCCCAACTTCAGTCTACTCATCACCTTAACTTTAACTGCGTTTGTAGCCGGCTCCATAGCCAGACTGATAAACAAACACAGACCGGAAGTTAACTTTGGGCCAGGCGCGTGCGCCCGATGAAACCGTCTATATAAAGTAGGATATATCCAAGTTTATCCGCATACATACAGTATGCTAAAGCTACTATACAGCAAGTCTCAACAGTCTGATTTTTTTGTCACAAAATATAACTAATATTATCGCACAGCTTGTTATGTAAAGTTGGACACAGGTATGTCCAACTATATCCACATTCATACTGGCGCAGAGCGAATACCCTACTATTTAATATATCTCAACTGTTTCGTAGAGAGTAGTGTTGCACAATGCGAGTTTTCAGCGCTGCGCTCGTTGTCTTCTATCTTCCTTTTATAATTCCACAGCATGAAGGTAACATCGTACGAATTTACATCCACTTTGAACATTACAATGTGTATGAAAACGTTCGTTAACTCTACAATAAGTAAATCCACTTCACCAGCTAATTACTCGACGGCAAAAACGGAAGTTCAAAGACAAAATTCTAAAGATGGCTGCTCACTCGTTTCTTTGACGTCTATTCCTATATTATATAATATTAACATCATGTTTTCTGTAAAGCTGCTTAGAAACAGTGTATTCTGGAAAGCGCTATATGCATATGTGACCTGGCATTTAAAAACATCCGAATTTCATTAAAATATCAGTTCATGTGGACATGGTATTTATTGTGAAGAAATCTACATATATCAGATCCAATTTTATATGACACGTGCCTTAAATGCTCAAGCTCTTTAAAACAAGATGGATTCTGATTGGCTGTCAATGTTTTATCCTTCACCAGCTGGACAAAAACTGTTGTGAAACTGAATCCAATGATATCGTTCTTGAGTCGTTATTATAGTTGGTGTGGACTTGCTATAGATCTTAATCAGAGTAGCGTCATATTTAATGTTTCACAGTAATGAAAACAAGGCAGTGAGGGATAAAAGTACAGTGCGTCCAGTAATTTATATGATGGTTTATTAAATAACATGCCGATTGTTCAACTAATGAAACATCTTTCTGAAAAAACTTTCAGTTGACAGAAACAAAATTACGTGATGTGGCACGTTTATACAGTGCGTGGCATTGTATAAACTGCAAGTCTATTCATCACAGCCTCGATAAGCGTTAAATTCAATATGGCATCTAAGAAGCATTTTTAAACTTTAAGATCTTTATTGTTATATTTATCTTTCTTGATGTAAGCTGGCCTTTCCTGACCAAGTTGAAGATAGTTGTGAGAAATAAACTCACATCATTTGAAAAAAAAAAAATGCTGACATTGATATTTTGTATTTAACATAACAACAGACATTTTAAGTGTGACTTTATTGTCCAAATACATTTTGAGGTCACTGGATCTCAAAGCTTCACCCTGATCATGTCTTCATGCATCAGTGGCTCATCACAATGTCCACTGTGTCCACTGATCTGTCATCAGTTTGCTTTGCTTCCTGCT
>NW_015546037.1:990337-993680 GCF_001515605.1 Sinocyclocheilus anshuiensis | reverse complement strand
CATGTTGTCTCCATTATCAGGTTTAACTATCTTACATCAATCTTTAATGTTACATCAATCTCTCTGCGACGCTCCACTGATTTTGCTGTAACCATCACACAAGTCGGCACAAGAGTACAATCTGTATCCCAAAATGAATTCACTAAAGAATGATGTAAGTAAACTTAAGACAGTTCAATCACGTCTAAATGACAAACGTCTGTCTGTCTTTATCCTCATATGATGTAGTGTTTTTACTTCTTTTTATACTTATTATGTATATCTCTATATATCTACAGTCAGTCCAAGCATCCGTGTGCTCAGTAAAGCTGAGCTGGAGCTGATCTGAAGTCAGTTCATGCTCCAGTTCTCTTCCCACCCGCCTGCCTGCCACTCCGTTAATAAGAGGATGAGATAGATTGAGGGGGCAAGAGAAAGGTGGAGAGAAAGAACAAAAACGAATATTACACAGCAAAGTAAAAAAAAGAAAAAGAAAGTGAAAATTGTGATTTGCAGGGGAGAGAACGAGGAAGGCAAAGAGTAATGCACTTTACTCGCTGTCCTGGAAAACACAACTGTGATCTATTGCTTCAAGACTAAAACTAAAATTAAAACAGGCCGCCAAAAACAACACTACTTCATTCACAATTTACAAAGAGCTATTGAGAGAACATGCACACACAACTCTACATAACCAGGACAGCATATAGCCCTCTGTACATTCACAAACACATGCGCACACACACATTGGGTAATAAATTGAAAAAACATCCCGGTGCCAATTCAGTCTGAGAAAATGAGGACGCAAACATCACACAGTAACATAGCGGTGAATCACAGGTCTGTTCTGAGTCACGGACAACAGGGGAAAACAATGCAAAACGCTAATAATAAAATGAGACTGATTATATAATCATGCATAGTTAGGACAGCAAAATTGATATTCATATCAACCTCTTAAAGGAGAAGAAAAACACTTTATGCATCTTTTGTTTTTGAGGTCAAAGGTCATGCATCCAATCAAACCATTTGTGACCCTGGACCACAAAAGCAGTCATAAGGGTCAATTTTTCGAAATTGAGATTTATACATCATCTGAAAGCTGAATAAATAAGCTTTCCATTAATGTATGGTTTCCAAAGTTTCACTCATGTTTATGCCAATAACTTTTGAACCGTAAGGCACAGAAGGAAAATTGAATGTCGAATGAAGTCCAAAATTCAAAAATCGCAAGGTTTAGTTTCTTTCGCTATTTTTAATTGTTCGAAAAACCTACTTTTTCAAACTCGTCCTAGATGGTTTGTCTGATTCTCACCAAAATTGGCTCAGATCATCTTCAGACCATGCTGGCAAAAAGTTATGGAATTCAAGTTGATTCGTCCAACCGTTCTCGAATAACGCGCAAAGGAATTATACGAAAAACACGCAAAAATGGATGTAAGGCTATATCTCCGCAACAATTTGGCATATTGAGACCAAACTTTGTGTGTGTTATACCAAGCATGACCTGAGACTACCTGCAATGTTTCGGTGCTGTGCCACCTAGTGGTCAGGAGATATGAAAAATACATATTTTTGCTCATAACTTCTGAATGGTTTGATTGGACAATATTTGGCCGAGATACAACTATTTGAAAATCTGGAATCTGAGGGTGCAAAAAAATCAAAATGTTGAGAAAATCGCCTTTGAAGTTGTCCAAATGAAGTTCTTAGCAATGCATATTAGTAATCAAAAATGAAATTTTAATATATTTACAGTAGTAAATTTACAAAATATCTTCATGGAACATGATCTTTACTCAATATCCTAATGATTTTTGGCATAAAAGAAAAATCAATAATTTTGACCCATACAATGTATTTTTGGCTATTGCTACAAATATACCCCAGTGACTTAAGACTGATTTTGTGCTCCAGGGTCACATTTATAAAAGTTCATAAAAATTCAAATGAAAAATTCACAGTTGGAAACTAATGTTTCTTGTTATCCTAGCATAATGTGACAAACTTGCTTCTTTTGATTATTAACAGAAATAGTGCAGAATCATAAATATTTATTGTGAAATTGGCTATAACTTTGTCTATGAAATATATGTTCAGTGTTATATGTGAGACAAATTATTGCTGTAGCTGCCAAAAGCATGAAATCATCAAAATTAAAGGACCATTTACTAAATAATCACTAAAAACTTGCAAGCCTGTTGAGGTCATTTTTAGATATTAATTATTATTTTGTTTAATAAATAAATATTTTACATATTTTAACAATAACATTTTTAAAACAAATAAATCAATAAAATTAAAAAGTAAAAATAAAAAGCAATTCAAAGTATTTTAATTTTTTTTATATATATATCTGAAGGATACTAAAATAACACCATCATAAGAACTAGGACATGAAGTGAAACCACATGAGAAGCGCAGCACTACATCATATATAGATACAGACCTGCACTTCCACTGACAGAGGGATAAAAAAGCTGGAAGAATTACAGTAAAAGCTTGCTGTCGAGACAAAGACAAAGAGACTGAGGTGTGCATACTAAAACTGACCTGTCACCTGCCTGAACAAAAAAGGCCTTGCAGAGGAACAAGAAGCAGGACGCTTTGGGACGCCCATCCAGGCATGAAAAATGCAGCTATTGAGCTTTTTGAGAGCTCAGGGCTGGATTTATTTCCTTAATAAAACAGCCCTTCACACGAGGCATCGCTGCTTTGTTCTTCTCCTAAAAACCCCTCTCACCTTCATCTTCAGCAGGCTTTTGTTTGATTTCCCTCTGTTTTTCTGCCAAAAGCCAAAAACATTTGCAGAGAAGCTTAAAGACTCTCTTAAAGAAGATGAGAGAGAGAGACAGAATGAAAAACACTGCACACTCTCTCTCTCACACACACTTCAAAAATAACTTAAATCTTTAGAGACACACAAACAAACAGGCAGAAAGTCAAACAGAAGCAGATCTGCGTGCACACACACACGCACACACACACACACACATACACACACACACACAGGAAGAAAGATTGAGTCACATTAACAGCAGATCGAGATGAGAGCAGGCCAAGCCCACAGCAAAGCCACAAACACACTCATACAGCAGTTGGCAAGTGCTAGCCAGACACACACACACACACACACACACAGCGACGCTGTTGCAGGTCGTCTCTGCTGCAGCTGAAATGACGCTCCTTTCTTGTACTACTGTGTGACTATTGCCCTACACCAACCCTACACCTAAACCTACCCCTCACAGGAAACTTTGTGCATTTTTAGATTTTCACAAAACTTCATACTATGTGATTTATTAGCTTGTTTACCCATGGGGACATCAATTTAGGTCTCCACCATGACACGAGTCCCCATGAG
>NW_015546037.1:981797-990266 GCF_001515605.1 Sinocyclocheilus anshuiensis | reverse complement strand
CTCACAAAATATATATATTATCAGTACTTGAGCTTTCAAGTGGATTAGTGTTAGCAATATTTACTAATGTAGTATTTATTACAATTATTATGTGTCAGTTTTAGAGATGTTATTTAATTAATATAAAAATATATAATTTTATGCTTTTTTAAATTAGTTTTTATTTTTACTTCAGCTTTAGTTTTAGTAATTTTAATTCTTCAACTTCTGTTTCAATTATTTGTCAAGGAAAGTATTTCTGCTAATATTTATATTTTATTTTATTTCAAGTTTATTTCAATTAATGAAAAACATGTTTAATAGTTTTGGTTTGATAACAACACTGCTTTTAAACTTGAAAAAAGCCCCCAAAAACACCATAAAATAATCATAAAAATTGACTTTAATCATAAGAACAGATTTTTTTTTGCTAACAAACCATCCAGACTTATTTATAAATAAATAAAGTTTACCAAAACTGAAAAAAAGCCTCAGACCATTTGAAGTTAGATTAGTTTATTTCTTCATCAAAATAGATATTTAGCATCACATCACTTGCTCACCGATGTATCCTTTGCAGTGAATGGGTGCCGTCAGAATGAGAGCCCAAACAGCTGATAAAAACATCACAATAATCCACAAGTGATCCACACAACACTCCAATCCATCAATTAATGTCTTGTGAGGCAAAAAGCTGCATGTTTGTAAGAAACAGCTTAAACTGTTGCTTCCAGCTACAACTGTCCTCTATCCATAATATTGCCTCCTCCAGTGAAGAAGTCATCTAATCTGAATCAGGAGAGACATATGCACAAATCCAGCACCATTTACAAGAAAAACAGTCCAAAACAGTTCTACACAAATATGTGCGGATTTTGATGTGAGAGCTGGACTTTTTCATCAGAGGAAGCATTATTACGGATTATGAACTCCATATATTGGCCAGAAATGAAGGTTTAAAGTTAAAACCCCTTAATTATGAATTTGTTTCTTAGAAACATGCAGCTTTTTGTTTCACAAGACATTAACTGACGGGCTTATTTTTGGAATATTGTGATGTTTTTATCAGCTGTTTGGACTCTCATTCTGACGGCACCCATTCACTGCAGAGGATCCATTGGTGAGCAAGTGATGCAATGCAACATTTCTCCAAATCTGTTCTGATGAAGAAACTAACTCATCTACATCTTCAATGGCCTGAGAGTGAGTACATTTTAATTTCTGGGTGAACTATTCACTAACTAATTGATCATCAGTAATGCTTGATAAAAACTATTTATCACTATTTTTACATTTCCACGACTTTTCCAAATTCTGCTTGCTTCATGACCCAACAATGCTTAATAAACAGAATCTCTGTTCACTGGGTTGCTAATTTTGGAACAGAACCGAACCTCTCGGGTCATCAAACTAGTGCAGTAGTAATCATGAAGTTTTGCACCGTTCCATGTACGCCGTCCACCAAATTTAATCGGGAGATTTTCTCATTAGAAGCCCATCGTGAGTTGAGGGCCACTGTTTAAAAGAGCAGCAATTCTTCAGGTCTCAGAGAGGACATGTACATCAGTTCAGCTGAACAGGCCCTTAAAGTCAAAGGCAAAAAAATGATTGAGGACAAGAAATCGAAGCACCCTGTCCACTCCAAAAGCCACAGTGCTGGAGAAGATAATGAGCCTCTGAAGCTCTCAACGTGAGAGTCTGATTACGCTCTAACTACACACACACTTACACAGAACTGATTACATACCAAACTGCGTATGTTCTCCTCGCTTCTGGTTACCATTTTTAGTGTGTGTTCTGGTCAAAACATCAAAAATATCACACAACGTATCACATTTCCAATGCTTTTAGGTGTAAAGACAACATGAAACATTTACCTTCCAGAAATACATTATTCAGCTGGAAATAATGTGAGGCAGGATTTAATTTGATCAAATATAATTTGTTTAGATCATAAAAAGTGGACACACTAGGCCATATTTGTTAATATGCTAACACTTTAACGTATTAATTACGTTAGTTAACGCACTAACAATGAAAAATACTTTTAACGCTTAAATCTTAAGCTAAAATGTAATTACATTTTAAATTAATTAAATCTAAAATGTATTGTAAATTTCAACATTTACTAATATGTTACCATCAAAAGTTGCATTTGTTAATTATATTAATGGAACTGAACTAACATGAACTAACAATGAATGTTTGTCATTTATTAACTAATGTTAACCAGCAATAAATTCTTTAACAAATGTAATAATTGTTATTTAATGCAATAACTAATGGGACCGTATTGTAAAGTGTTACTGTTTATATAGTTAATTAAGAATATTTTTGGTAACACTTTACAGTAAGGTTCCATTTGTTAACATTAGTTAACTACATTAGTTAACATGAACTAAGAATACAAATTCTTCTAAAGTATTTATTAAACTTAGTTAATGTTAATTTCAACATTAATACATGATTAAAATCAAAACTTGTATCTGTTAATATTATTTAATGAACCTGAGCTAACATGAGCGAACAATGAATAGTTGTATTTTTACGCGCGAATCATTCATGATCCAGCCTCATCTACAGAAGAATTGAGTATAATGTTGTGTGATGAATCTTTGCAAATCGCCTTTCCAAATGATGTGCTAATTAGCAAGTTTCACGATGAATGCGGCTAAAGTAAACAGTCTCTCTGAGAGCAGCTCGGAAGAGAGGGGCGGAGTCAGCAGAGCTCATTAACATTTAAAGGAAAATGCTACAAAAATGGCTTGATCTGAAAAGAGCTGTTTTTGACAGGGTAAAAAAAGGTGTTTTTACACTACCATTGAGAAATTTTAAACAAACTATGTTACAGACTTTTCATTAAGACCCCAAAGAATTATATCAACTTGTGGAAAATGGGCATCATATGACCCCTTTAACTAGCTTTAACAAATATTAACGCATTGTTAACACATTGGTAATGTTAGTCAATGCATTAATGTTAACTAATTAGACCTTATTTTAAAGCGTTACCCATTTTTTTCTCAGCATGTGAACTAAAAAGATAACACAGAACATGATGAGAGACATTTACAGTATTTCATGTTGCCTTTAACTAAATTACCCACAAACTTCAAAGTCATATACAGTTTGATCAATATATTCTTTTTTTAATTTTAGCATTGATTTAAAAAAAACACCAAACAAAACAAACTAAACAAAAATCCAGGAGTGAAGAAAAGCATTTTTACACGTATAACAAGCATGTTTTAATACTGTTTTACACAGTCAACAGAACAATGTGAATCAAAGACGAAATTAAAACAAAACAAACTAATTAATAAAAATAAACCCCCTGCACAAATCCATCAGGAGCAGAGGAATTCCCTTTTCTATAATATAAACACGGCGAAACGGAAATAAAAATACAATAAAAAAAAAAAGATGGGCGGAGAAACTGATATTCTGAAAAAAAAGTAAAAAGCGGTGAAAAACAGTTGCAAAAATTGTTAAAAATGCCAGCGAAGGTACGTGAGTTTGCGTGTTTGTCCTTTTTGTCCGCGCCAAACGCTCGCAGGATGCACAAACCCTGCCATGATTGCAGTTCAATATCTACAAAATCTGCATTTGAACAACTTCCTTATATACACTGTACAACGATTGCCGTCAAAATTACAGCTTTTACAAAAAACGATCCGCCCAATGGCATTCAAAATGACAGTGCAAGCTCTGAAATCAGCTCACGCCAAGCATCTCAATGCTGTTCCCTTCAGGCCAAAACGCCTTTCCAATCCAAAGTTGGTCCACAGTATCATGCCTCTCTCTCTCTCCTTCTCCCTCGTTCTCATTTTGATTTATATTTTATTGATTTTCACTTTCTTTACATTTTCTTTCCCTGCATCTTTGATTCAGTATTCTGTTTCAGGACTTGGCATTTCCTTCTTTCTGACTTGCCGTTATTGCTTTCGCTCTCTCTTTCCACTATTTTCTCTGGTTTGGGTCGGTTGAGAACCGGAGGAGGTTTTTGGACTGCGTGCTACAGGCATGTGTCATTCTTGCATTGTAAGTGCCTGCGAACACACAAACATTATTGAAGATATTCTGCTTATGGCTTTCTGGTATGTAACCGTGATGTTTTCACAAAACATAAAAGGGGAGACGTAAGCTACAGAAGAGAGTTGCCCACGTTCCATTAAAAGGCTCGTCTAAAATGATCGGCTTGAAAAATAGTGCTATTCAGGATCCCACTAACGCTTCACACAAAAGACGACGCTGCTACCAGTCCAGGGCCTTAAATGTGACACGACAGGATTATTTTAGACAGGGCCGCTGTAAGTCTGAACATATCTGTTCGGTTTAGTGCAAAAAAGTCAATGCATAAAAAAAAATAAAATATTGGGAAGATACAGAAAACGTGTGTGCTTTTTGACTGTTTATAGAAAACGGTTTCATATTTATGTCCACCTGTGCACACAGACAAGATCGGCTGCAAAACCTAGTGAGCTGCCTTCTAAGGTGGCATCCGAACTGAAACGGACCCTCATAAGTGAGTGATTTGGAACGGTCTACAAAGAAAGCAACTCAACTGCCCAGCTTGATGCAAAGCGCACCCCTGCTGAAACCAGCCTAAGGTGGTTGGCTGGTCTCCCAGCCTGGCCAAGCTGGACTTTTTGGATGGTTTTAGAGGGGGTTTGGGCATTTGGGAAACATTAGCTAAACATCTGCTTGCTGGGAAAACAGTTAAACCAGTTTAAACCAGCTAAGACCTGAAAACCCCCTTAGGCTGGTTTATTTATTTATTTATTTTTAGCTTAATTTGAGTCACAATTGATTTCAGTAGAGTTTGATGCTAACAACAAAGAAAAATGTGTATCAAATTACACAAATATTGCATAACTTAGTCATTTTTAAACTACATTTAACTATTTTTATTGATATTTTTCAGAATGAAATATGAGTATATTTCTAGCTCGACTTGCCTATCGTCTTGGATCAGTTTTTTTCATAATGCATTCAGGGATGTATATGTGACTTGCTACCTTGCACTACAAATCATTATATCTGCACTGTTGTTTTACTTCACTGGTTTGCACTCTATCTGCCATGTGCCTTGTGCTGCTTTATATTTTTTTTTACATTTTACCTTATTTGTATATTTGTATAGTTGTATTTTATATTTAATCTGTATATCTGTATTTATGTTCTACTGTTAGTGTTATCTGTATGCACCAAGGGTCTGAGAGTAACGCAATTTCAATTCTCTGTGTGTATGTGCTGTACACGTGGAAGAATTGACAATAAAGCAGACTTGACTTGACTTGACTTATTTATGCTGTATTAAAAAAAAAATCCTTTCTAATTTTAATTTAGGTTTGTTTATTGTATGTAATTGTATGTAATTCTAAACTAATTTAATGTAGTTTTGTTTACGCATAAATAATTAAAAAAGTATAAGTACAAAAGTTTCACTTTATAAAATTCCAAATAAAAATATTTAAACTGAATTTAAACAAAACAAATGTATTGTTTTGTATTTACTTTAACATAGGTTTGGTATTACTATTAGTATATTATTTATTTTCATAATTTATTGTATGTAATTATAAGTTTTGTTTTTGCATAAATAATTTAAAAAAGTGTAATTACAGAAGATTTTACTTTCAAATAAAAACATTTAATGGCTTTGTGTATAGTTTTTTTTTTACATTTCTATTACTTTTAGGATTTTGTTTATTGTCATTCTTTATTGTATGTAGTTGTAAGTTTTGTTCTTGCATTAAAAATCTAAAAGATGTAATTAGAAAGGATTTTATTTCATGAAATTCCAAATAAAAATATTTAAACGTACAATTTGTATCATAGAAGGCAGCATACTATCGTCTAGGTAGGCGGCTCACTAGGTTTTAAGACAGATCCAGATTTCAAACACACAAAGAACAGCACCAAACAAATCAGGAACTGGAAGGAACAATGAAATGCACCAGGCGATTTCTGAAAACACGTCTACAGATCATTGGTCTCCGTTCACTATGACGCTTCTTGTTGCTTTAATCGTCTGGTCCCCACCCATGACATCACTTCCGGCCACTTCCTGTGCTTTTATATTTGAGCTGCTCATGCAGAGGGCAGCGCTGAGAGTTTGTCCTCAGACCCAATCTGCTCCATCCATCTCACAAACTCTGACAGACGCAAGAGTTTAGAGTCTTTTATGTGGGAAAACACGGCCTGTTAACGTCACTAACTGCGTCTGTAGTTCGCGGTGGCGTATCAGACCTCAGTCTGCTGCGTATGCGGGTGCATGTGTGTGTCCTCCAAACTATCCAAGCTTCCTCCCGTCTCAGAGTCTTCAAACCCACAGGGCGCGGAGGAAACGTCGGAGGCAGAGGAGGCGTTGACGGACAGACGCTCCTCCCTGCCTGTAAAAGTGCTAAACTCCTCCCCCGCAGAGCTGAGTGGCAGCTGATGCGGAGGCAGGTATTGGCTGGGGTGAAAGTGTGGGCGGGGCTTGCGGTCCCTGCTCAGAGTGCTCTCCCTGGAGACGGGTTGATTGGCGGGTGAGGTGTCGTATTCCTCCGTGGGAAGGGGCGGAGGCAGCTGGTCCTGGGACATAAACTCCTCCTCCTGAGGAGGCGGGTAGTCGCTGTCAATATCGAATCCGCCGAGGTAATAGTCGGATTCTAAGGCCACGCCCACTTCACCCGTCTCATAGGTGGGGACTTCCTCGATGTCTGGTAAGCGTATGCTCGGCAGCCAATCGGAAGTGTCCCAGTGGTATGCTGGAGAAACAGGAAACAGGAAGTTAGTAAACATCAAGTGGGCAAACAACTAAGGGTGTCCTTCGGTAGGTACGTAATCATGTAGGGCTGCATGCTTGGTCATTCTGAAGGGAGGTTAACAGGTTAGACATCAGTCCTGTCCCAAACGGAGCACTTGTTGAGACCGTGGGGTGACCCATTTGCAACATAGTCTCACTGGAAAAACGTGCTTCTTGCTTTTGCAAAAACGTACCTATACATACAATTCACTGCAGTTTCCAGCACTAGTGTCAGTAAAACACCAACTTTTATTCATGTTTGCACAAATTATGATATGGGGCAGATTATCAATTAATAAAGGCTTATTCTCTCAAAGGTATTTGCACAATTTTTTATACATTTTACATACATTTTTTCCACATTTCTGCTCAGTCTTTGCTCATTAATATATATATATATATATATGTTTTGTGATGAAGTAGTATTGGAAGCGCAGGGACGCACACGCACACGAACACACACACTGTACACGGCCTAATCCTCGCTATCAGAAAACATCAATATCAAACAAAAGAAAAACACAAAGTCAGCAATGGAAGCACTGCGGGGGAAGAGACAGACGCGAAAGAGAGGAAAGGGGTGACGGAGGGCTGCAGGTACTCTGATGTGTGTGTGCGTGTGTGTGCGAGAGCGCGTGTCGACAAAGAGCATCTCGCTGCTGGATGATGTGACATTTCCCAGAATGCAATAGCTCAGTTTGTCAGCAATACGGAAAGGGAGAGCGAGAGAGGGAGGAATAGACAGAGAACAAAGTCTGAAAAGGA
The DNA here is from genome assembly GCF_001515605.1 of Sinocyclocheilus anshuiensis. NCBI lineage: Eukaryota > Metazoa > Chordata > Actinopteri > Cypriniformes > Cyprinidae > Sinocyclocheilus > Sinocyclocheilus anshuiensis. The sequence goes on along the minus strand of NW_015546037.1, from coordinate 982,729 downwards.
AGGAGATGCAAGAACTCCGGGAGATTTAGCTGAACAAAGCAGGAGGAGAGAGAGAACGTGAATCACCTCTGTTGAAGTTTTGACCTTGATCCATAACGGACACTGGTAGGCAGAAAAGAAGCAGGAAGACAGAGAAAGAGAAAGAGAGACAGATTTGTGGGTCAGCACCAAACCCATTCTAACTGTTTTGTGATATATTGGTGCATGTGACAACCTTACAAAAATTAAACATGGTTTCTTTTTTTTTTTTTGAATGAATAAATCTAGAAGTTGGGACGTTTTGTAAAATGCAATAAAATCAAGAATTTCTGATTTGTTCATTCTCTTTAACTTTTATTTAATTGACAAAAGTACAAAGAAAAGATTTCCAAAGTTTTCACTGACCAACGTAAATGTATTTTGTAAATATAAACACATTTTGTTTTTGACGGCTGCAACACATTCCAAAACAGTTGGGACAGAGGCAAAATAAAAGTGAAAAGGTTATAGAATATCCATGTTAAACTGTTTTGAAACAGTTCACAGTAAGCAGGTGAATTGGTAATAGGTCAAGGTATCATGTTTGGGTATAAAAGGAGCATCTCGGTCTTTGCAAGCAAAGCTGGATCATTGCTCATCACTTTGTGCCAAATTTCACGAAAGAAGTGTCAAACAAATCAAAAATCACATTTCGCAATGCAGGGCTCAGGAGTACTTCAGAAAACCCCTGTCATTTACCACAGTCTGCTGCTGCATCGAGAAATGCAACTTGAATCCGTTACTCTAGGAGAAAGCTATACATCAATTCTATGCAGTGATGCCGCCGGGTTCTCTGGGGCAAAGCTCATCTCAGCTCGTCAAAAAGACAGTGAAAATGTGTGCTGTGCTCAGATGAGTCCACATTTCAACTTGTTTCCGGGAAAAATGGATTTTGAGTTCTCAGTCCCAAAGAC
>NW_015546037.1:973885-977621 GCF_001515605.1 Sinocyclocheilus anshuiensis | reverse complement strand
GTATTATAATGTTTGCCTTTCTATTACTAATAATATTAAAGCAATCGTTATAAGTATACATTTTATACATTTTAATTCCTTTGTTTAACAGTTCTATCTGATTATTAGATAGACTTCTATCCGGAACTGAATGAGGCAAAAGAGGCAATGTCAAACAGTTACATTTATGCATTTTCTGGAGGACATAAAATTCATTTATTGCAGCTGTTGTACAACCCCAAATCAGTAAAAGCTGTTTTGTAAAATGCAATTAAATCAAAAATCTGAGATTTGTTAAATTTCATTAACTTTTATTTAATTGAAAAAAGAATCCAGAAAAATCTGCTGCTGCATCGGAGAAAGGAGAAAGCTATACATCAATTCTATGCAGTGATGCCGCCGGGTTCTCTGGGGCAAAGCTCATCGTCAAAAATCAAAAAGACAGTGGAAAGGTGTGCTGTACTCAGATGAGTCCACATTTCAACTTGTTTCTGGGAAAAATGGATTTCGAGTTCTCAGAAAGATACGCATGACAATCGCAGCTTCTGTCGAATCGCGATCTCGATTCCATTTCGATTTATCGTGCAGCCCTACATGGAGGCATATATTGGGATTGTACAGAGATATATACTGCCATCAAGATGATGTCTTTCATGGGAAGTCCATGGTTATTAGATCAAGACAACTCCAGCTCTCATTCTGCATGTGCTACAACAGCGTGGTTTCATAGACACAGAGTGAATGGGTTAGACTGGCCTGCCTACAGTCCAGATCTGTCTCCAATTGAAAATGTATGACCAGTCATGAAAAGGAGAATCAGACAACGACGATCACAGACTGCTGAGCTTCTGAAGTCTAGTATCAAGCGAGACTGGACACAAATTTTGCTTGCAGAACTTTAACAATTAGTATCCTTAATTCCTAAACAATGAAACATTGTAATTAAAAGGAAGGTTGATGTGACAGTGACAAAAAAGTGACAAAAAAGTTGCCTCTGTCCCAACTTTTTTGGAGTGTGTTGCAGTCAAAACAAATCAAATCAAAATTGGCTCATATTTATAAAATACAATTACGTTGGTCAGTGAAAACTTTGGAAATCTTTTCTTTTTACTTTTGTCAATTAAATAAAAGAGAATAAACAAATCACAGATTCTTGATTTTATTGCATTTTACAAAACTTCCCAACTTTTCTGGAATTGGGGTAGAAAAATAAACGTTAATTGAAGCTACATAGAAATATTAAAAAGTACCTAACAATGGCAAAAGCACATAACTAAAATGTTAACTAAAAATTAAAAGTGGTTTCTTTTTAATTTGAATGAATAAAATCACTCAAACTAACATAAATAACTAAAGCTGCATGGAAATATTAAAAAAGCAAGTAACAATGACAACAACACATAAAATTACTAAAATTTAAACAAAAAATTAAATGTGATTTCTCTTTAGTTTGAATGAAATTACTAAAACTAAAATAAATATAAATTAAAGCTACAGAGAAATATAAAAAATCTAACAATGACACAAGCACATAAAATTACTAAAATGTAAAATAATTAAATGTGGTTTCCTTTTAGTTTTAATTACTGAAATGACTAAAACTAAAATAAATATAAATTACGGCTACACAGAAATATTTAAAAAAGCAAACTAACAAAAAGCATATACAATTACTAAAACTAAAAATTAAATGTGGTTTCTTTTTAGTTTGAATTACTAAAAATTCTACAACTAAAATAAATATAAATTAAAGCTACAAAAAAACCAACAACAAAAAAGTGCAAAAGACAAAATTACTAAAACTTAAATTAAAAATTACGTTTTTTTAGCTTGAATTTCTAAAATTACTAGAACTAAAATAAATATAAATGAAAGCTTCATAAAAAAACATTAAAAAGGCAACTAACAACAAAAGCGCAAAACAAAATTACTAAAACTTAAACTACAAATGTTGAATTACTGAAATGAATAAAACTAAAATAAAGCTTCATAGAGATATTAAAAAAGCTGCTTATGCTGTTTATTGTTACTATTAAATAAAATCTATTTTTTTAGCAATAACTACAGTAACTAGTATATTAGGGAAATTATGAATACCATGGTCAATATTTAAAAGGGTAAGAGATAACGGAGAGTGAAAACAGAAAGAGAGAGTGAAAATGACTGTATCAACGAATAGTAAAATAGTTTCATCAGCTATTACAACTAGGTGTATAATTTGTCATTGTGAGCTGGTTTTAAAGGTGCCATAAGTATTTTTTGTCCACTTTATAGCAGTGCTGTTATTGTGAACTAAAACTAAAATAAAAAAAAAATAAATGTAAAAAAGAAAAAATATATATAAAATATAAAACTATAAAATAAAATAGGTAAAAATTAAAATAATTTAAAATAAATAATTTTAATTTGAAGTACTAAAATGACTAAAACTGAAATATAAATTAAAGCTATTGAAATGTAAAAAAAACAAACAAACTAATAAAAATAAAAGCACAAATTTACAAAAACGTCAATCAATCAATATAATAAATAAAACCGAATTCAAAATAATAATAAATACTATAAAAGTATATAAATAATACTAAAATAACAGTAAATAATACTAAAATAGCACCTCAAGAAATGAACAGTATGGGAATACTAATGCTAACAGATCTTTGTATTGGCCAATGAAACAAAAAAATACTGCATGAACCTTTAAAATATACAAGAGTACTCTGACAAAATGAAGGAATGGTTTAAAAATATGTAAATATGAACTAGTTTTGAGATGTCTTGGCGTGAACTAGTTTCAAGATTCAGAAGTTTGTTAGATTTACAACCTCTAAATCTAAGGACAAGTGGAAAAACAGGCTCATCAGCCTACATTACTTTAGCATGTCTAGCTTTGAAGATACACTTGAAAAGCTTTTTTTACAACTTCAAACGTGTGTGTGTTTGCAAGATTTGTGCTCTTCCGTTCTGGGTAATATATGATCTGGGGATGTGTTTGTAGGTGTGAGTTTGTCAGTGAAAATATTTGAGCAGGGACTTGTGTGTGTGTTTGCTTGCTGGATCATCTTGCTGACTGGGGTGACGTTTCTTCTCATGAGTAATTCTCTCTCTCTCTCTCTCTCTCTCTCTCTCACTCTCTCACTCTCACACACACACACACACACACACACACACACTTCTGTAGTGCACTTAACTATGGTTTGGGGAAGAAATGAGAAGAACAAAGCTAAAACAGACAAAACCCTTTGAGAATGCATTCAACCAAAAAAAATAAAATAAATAAAATAATAATAATTAAATGTAAAGTCATAATGACTACAGACTAAAAGTTCAAAAGGTTTTCTTTAAAGGGATAAGTTGTGTAATCACTATAATAATTTTCATACTAAAAAGAGGGCTGTAATTTTAAACTAATTTTGGATGATTATAAAAAAATTAATTCTATATTAAAAAAATTTTACATATTAATGTGAAATGGACATAAAATTAAATTTTAATGATCTTTCCTTGAGGGCTTTTCGTATCAAATATTGATATGCAATTAATCATGAATATTTCAAATGATTAATCTGCATACAATGAGATTAATTATTTAATTGAGCGACAGCCCTAATAAAAGTCTATGGTCCACATGTTGACTTCTAAGCAAATGTGTGTAAATATCAAAAAAAGAGAGAAAGAAAAAAGAGTGTGTTTAAAGGTTTGTGCATGAGTCTTCAAGCGTTTTTAAGGAAGATGCTTCAGAGTCCAGCGGTGGGAAAGA
>NW_015546037.1:971497-973751 GCF_001515605.1 Sinocyclocheilus anshuiensis | reverse complement strand
CACACACACACACACACACACACACACACACACACACACACACACACAACCACAGACCAATCAAACAGAAGAATCAACTCCACAATTTCGGTAACACTGTTGGTCCACTGCAGAAGCTTCTGTGGCCAGATTGGCTGCAGATGAATTTAGCTGTGACCAATGAAAGGCAAGCATGACATCATTCCAGCGAATCTGAGGAGAGATGGTGATGTGACCCACACACACACACACACACACACACACACACACACACACACACACACACACACACACACACACACACACACACACACCTGCTGCATTCAAATCTTTGAATGAGTGTAAATTGAGATGAGAGTGAATTAAAGTCACTACAATATCATATTTAACGGGAAACGCTGGATTTCTTTGCACTGTCAATTAAAGAATAACGGCAGAAAAGACTTGTGGAGACAAACTGACAAATGGTTTGGTCTACTTAAGCAGCTAGTCTTTTAATACAAGGTCATTTGATAAAGGGTGAGTTTCTAAAGCATAGCATCCAACAACAGCTGTGTGTTTGACATTTTAATATTTGAATGTTTGCATAAATTATATGTTTTATATTAGTTTAATTTAATTAACTATTTAAATAGTCATGCATGTCTAAGTGAAATGTTTCAATGATTAATTATTGCTATTTATTATTATTAAAGTTTTTTTTAATAATAATAATTCTTAATTTATTTACATGTTTTAATTTCCCTAGTATAATTACTTATTTATTTTATTTATTTAGAGAATTATTTAGTGTGGTTAGCCCGAGATTTTAAGCAATAATTAAAATCAGTTTGTAATACTTTTTAAAACAATAGTCATGCATGCTTAAGTGAGATATTATTTATTAATAATTATTAATCTATTAATTATAATATTAATAATTATTAAATATGAACATATGTTCTTATGATCATAGTCTTACTATTTATGATTATTTGGCGTATATATATTAAAGTGTAATGAACATCTTGGCACATTGATTATTAGACACTTTAACAAACAAAAATTATCTTTATCTGTATTGTTAGTAATAAAAAAACATATATTAAAATCAGTAGACTTTTAAAAATTGGTATTAATTATAATAAATCATAATAGTGAATGTTAATTACAGAATTTGCTTGTTTGCATTTTTGTACTGTTGATAAAGCAATAATTCTTGACAGAAAATACTTTTACCGATTAAAAGGCAACAGGTCTGTGCGACAAAACTACAACTCTCATGATTCTCTGTTGCAGATCTGAGATTCCTTCATGTCTCATAGCTTAAAGTTCAATATTAAGGTATTAAATGACAAATAATAAATAAATGAGCAAACATGAAGAATCAATTGTAAAGATATTTTGCTATATTAAAGTTTGTAAAAAGAGTATAAAGTCAGGGACTTGAAAGCAGCAACACACACATACAAACACACACACCTCCCTCAAAAATAAAAAAATATCTTAAAATATTTACTAAATTTACAAATTGAAAATGAAGATGACAGCATGAAGAGTCCTGAGGAAAGATGCATGTTGTTTTATCCTTTCACAATGAGCAGGAGCAACACACACACACACACACACACACACACACACACACACTCTTACCATTATCATCACAGGAATCAGACTGAAAGGAGCTCAGCGACTGGACCTCGGAGTTGCTGCCCTTGTTACTGCCAGAGAAACATGTGACTTCTTCCAGCAAATCCACTTTCCCTGAACACAAAGATCAGGACGTCAACCAATCACAGCTTAACTTACAGTAAACACACACACACACACACACACATGTGTTTTGTGCATCACAGCTGTGGGCGAATCTACACGCAATTCTGTATCCAAGAAGTGCTCTCTCTGATGTTTGCCTGTAATTCCTTTCTTTTCCCGGACATTTTTCCTTTGATCTTTCCTTTAATGGTGTCATGGAAACGGCTGCTTATAACAGCTGCGTATAATTGTTTCGATTCGTATTTCACAGGTGGAGATTTTTAAGACCTAAGACGGTTTGAACGGAGGACACCGCAAACAACAAGAAAATGAAAAATGAAGTAATTATGGGCGGTAAAAAGCCTCGGAGAACTCAGATGGGGGACAATTTAATACCAGAGGGAAAATGGCTTTTGACATCAGCTTCTCCAGTAAATGGACCCCATATACATACTTCCATAACTGCTCTCCTCTCAGTATTTATTGATGTGAAAATTTATACACAGTCAAGGGAAATGTTTTTTTTTTTTTTTTTTTAAAT
>NW_015546037.1:963415-971181 GCF_001515605.1 Sinocyclocheilus anshuiensis | reverse complement strand
AATTTTTTTTTTTTACTAAATTTACAAATTGGCGACGAGGATGACTGCATGAAGAGTTCTGAGGAAAGATGCATGTTGTTTTATCCTTTCACGATGAGCAGGAGCAACAGTAAACACACACACACACACTTACCGTTATCATCACAGGAATCAGACTGAAAGGAGCTCAGCGACTGGACCTCGGAGTTGCTGCCCTTGTTACTGCCAGAGAAACATGTGACCTCTTCCAGCAAATCCACTTTCCCTGAACACAAAGATCAGGACGTCAACCAATCACAGCTTAACTTACAGTAAACACACACACACACACACACACATGTGTTTTGTGCATCACAGCTGTGGGCGAATCTACACGCAATTCTGTATCCAAGAAGTGCTCTCTCTGATGTTTGCCTGTAATTCCTTTCTTTTCCCGGACATTTTTCCTTTGATCTTTCCTTTAATGGTGTCATGGAAACGGCTGCTTATAACAGCTGCGTATAATTGTTTCGATTCGTATTTCACAGGTGGAGATTTTTAAGACCTAAGACGGTTTGAACGGAGGACACCGCAAACAACAAGAAAATGAAAAATGAAGTAATTATGGGCGGTAAAAAGCCTCGGAGAACTCAGATGGGGGACAATTTAATACCAGAGGGAAAATGGCTTTTGACATCAGCTTCTCCAGTAAATGGACCCCATATACATACTTCCATAACTGCTCTCCTCTCAGTATTTATTGATGTGAAAATTTATACACAGTCAAGGGAAATGTTTTTTTTTTTTTTTTTTAAATAGGATTTTTCCCTTTGTTTTGTCTCTCAAAAGCAAAAGCTTTTCCGAAATACATCTGCTGTAAGTCACCCTGGATGAGATAATATGGGAAAAAACCCCAAAAAAAACCAAAACAAAAACAAAAAACAAACAAAAAGCAACAGAGAATACAAACAAATAAAATAATAATAATTCTTTTTTTTTTTAAAGAAAATACAAAAAAACAAAACAAAACATAGAAAATAAAACAAACAAGTAAAACTATGGAAAGCTGTTTCTGCCATGCTGCCATGTGAAATTATAATTGTGACATTTTATCTTAAAATTCTTTTTTTTTTTTTATTTCGGAATTCAAAATTCTCAGAATTGAAGATGCAAACTCAGAATTCTGACTCCCCCCCCAGAGTTTACATTTCACAATTCTAAGTTTCTATCTCATAATTCTGAGTATCTCACAATTCTGAGTTTATATCTCTCATAATTCTGAGTTTATATCTCATAATTCTGTTCATATATCTCATAATTCTGAGTATCTCACAATTCTGAGTTTATATCGTTCATAATTCTGAGTTTATATCTCATAATTCTGTTTATATATCTCATAATTCTGAGTTTATATCTCATAATTCTGAGTTTATATCTCTTATAATTCTGAGTTTACATCTCTCATAATTCTTAGTTTATATCTCTTATAACTCTGAGTTTACATCTCATATAATTCTGAGTTTATATCTCATAATTCCGAGTATCTCACAATTCTGAGTTTATATCGTTAATAATTCCATGTTTATATCTCATATTTCTGAGTTTACATCTCTCATAATTCTTAGTTTATATCTCTTATAATTCTGAGTTTATATCTCTTATAATTCTGAGTTTACATCTCTCATAATTCTTAGTTTATATCTCTTATAATTCTGAGTTTATATCTCTTATAATTCTGAGTTTATATCTCATAATTCTGTTTATATATCTCATAATTCTTAGTTTATATCTCTCATAATTCTGAGTTTACATCTCTCATAATTCTTAGTTTATATCTCTCATAATTCTTAGATTATATCTCTCATAATTCTGAGATTGTATCTCACAATACTGAGTTTATATCTCTCATAATTCTGAGTTTATATCATAATTATGAGTTTGTATCTCACAGTTCTGAGTGTTTTTCTCTGAACTGTAGAAAAAAAGAAACCAGAATTCCATATGAAGCAAAATGCAAAAAAAAATAAAAAAAAATAAATCATACAGAAACACACACACACACAAACCAAAAAAAAAGAAGAAAAAGAAAAAAAAAGAAATCAGTTTAGACAGGTCTTTTTCCACATTCACAGTGCTGATTTTGGGGGGAGGGATTTTGTGGAGTGGATTTTAAAATGCTGAAATTTATTATTCAGATCTGAGGATACTACTCTTATTGGTAGCAGAAAGCATAATACAATTCTAAAATATGAACTAAATGGATAAAAAAGGGATGTGTAGAACTTTAATCACAGGTATTTCAATTCTGCTTGAGTTCTGCTGTTTCTGTGGGGGCCTGTTTATAGAATTACAGGTTTATTTCCATGTAATTTTCAAATGAAGTGACTTTCGATTAGGGTTACAAAAAGCAACATTAAAACGCAGCAAAATCTGAACAGCTTTTATTGCATAAAACAGTTTCCACCTGCAGCTCGGTTTTCAATTTCGGCTGTAACCCTCATATGAAACCGTATTTTGATTTGATTTACAGAAAACACCATTAACAAAGATGAACTTAGCTAGTGGGAAGCTGCAGTGGAAACAGCTTCAACAAATATAAGCTTTTCCCCCAGATCCTGTGCGCTTCTGCCTAAACTGTCACAGCAGGAAACGGAGCTGAGTTTAAGAAGATAAAAGTGCAGCGCTCTGCCACTGCATACACTGATAACGTGAAATCTGGCAGCAGGTTGTGTTATCTGTGCTGAAAACAGTCATAGGTCGCTTTACCACTGATACATCGCCATACGGTTTGAATGCTGTGCCATTGCTAGTGTTGGCTTAGGGTTCATTAAGAGTCTGAATATTAAAATGCGCATGCCAAAAAGCCTCAGGGGGTTACTGAGATACGAGCATGTGTGTGTGTGTGTGAAACGGCAGATCTCGGCCAATCTCTGAACTGCGTGAGGTTAAATGCAGTTAAATGCGACGTTTAAATAAAACATGTTAAGGGAAAGATGGATTTCACAGTTGGCGGGCATGAACTGATCAAAGCCGTCTGATAAATTCACACTGGCAAACACATAATCATGCATAAACGTATGCGTGCAAACACAACAGAGTATGCGAGCGATGCGGAGAGGAGTTGCATGATTTTGCCTGGAGCGAGAAACGTTTGATTTTTTTAATGAGAGGCTCCCATAACGCTCCATCACAACCACAATACACTTTAACAACTGTAACTGTTGTCAGCAATAATTCACATGCAATTTGAAATAAACTATTAATAGTGTAAATAGAAAAAAAAAGATGGAATTTGTGAAAAAATTAATGGGAAATACTATGTCTAGTAAAAATTGATGGATGAATGAGCAACTTGAAATAATAATAATAATAATAATAATATAACAGATTCTTTGAATATTCTTAATTTGGGGTTCTTTTTTTTAAAATGGATATATGCAAAATGCATGCAAAATTATTATTTGCACAAGCATATACATGCAACATTACTATCATTTTTCAGCTACTAATATTAAAATAATTTAATATAAGAAAATACAATTATATTTAGAAAATATTTTTTAATGGAAAAAGTTTGGCAATAAATTACTGGAAAATAAAATGTATTAAATATACTCAATATAAATGAGCAATTTATAATAATAATAATAATCATTCATTTGGGGTTCTTTTAGAAAAAAAAAGTATATATATTTGTTTATACATGCAATATTACTATTGTATCTATCATTTCTGCTATTTATATTACAATCATATATGACATTCATATTATATTGGTAAATATATTTTATTTTTAAAAAGAACAACAGAATTTGGGAAAAATTACTAGAAATAAAATAATCAATTATACCAAATGTTAAGTGAAAATTAATTATTTGATGTTGATTATTTAATGTGAGCTATATTGACATTATTATTTTTTTTAATTAAAAGTTGGAATATAGTTACTATTGTTCGTCTGCTATTTATATTACATTCATATAATATATTAAAATTATATTTATAAATGTGTGGAGCAGTAACTGGGTGGAAATTCTGCTATGGATTTAAATTGGAGTGAGATTTCCTTAAAGGGATAGTTCACCCAAATTAGCCGTCGTACCTACAATGACTGTGCACTGTGTAACCAATGAGTGACGTATACGTGCGAGAGATCACTTCCGGCGCTTGCGTAAACTACGCCAGAGCGCGTACACACCTCATGCACCGGATGCCGTGCACGCGCCCAAAGAGAGTTGGATATTGGTTAATTTGGATTTGTCTGTGCATGTTTTTTGTTACCATTGCCATGCATTATACGACTGACAGACTGCAACGGTTAAAGTTAAAAATCATCATATGTGTTCTACTGAAGAAACAAAGTCACCTACATCTTGGATGCCCTGGGGGTAAGCAGATAAACATCAAATTTTCATTTTTGGGTGAACTATCCCTTTAAGCTGTGCTCTAGCTACAAATGGAAATCCTGGAGTGGATTCGGATACTTTGAGTAGTAACGGTCACTGCAATCCGCTTACATACTCTGATACGCACACAAACACAACATAGATATTACAGATCTCTCTCTCACCCTCCTCTTCCCAGGGACTCTTCCGTAGGGAATCACAATCAGACCGGCACGGTGAAACGGGCGGCAAATTCGGCGCCACGCTGCACACGACCACGCCCCTCCGGTTGGTCCCGCCCAGAATCCGCGGCGACTCCGACGGATGGAACGTGCTCATTTCCGTCAGCTCCGGGCCTCGGCCATCCCCTGGCCATTTCTCCAGGGTTCCCCGAGCGTCTCCGGGAAAACACGGCGTGTACGCCATCGGCCGGATGGGAACCTGAGGCGGACCGGACAGACTTCCTTCCGTGTACAAGCTGATTGGCTCTCCGATGGCGCAGCGTAGCGGCGGATAGTGCCCACCGTTGGCTTTATGCAGCAGGGCGGCTGTAGCCGGATCCTGAACCATGGAAAGGTTATTCCGGGAATAACTCTTCTGGAAGACCTTCTTCCGAAAGGCGATGAATAGGAGGATGAGGGTGAGGATGAGGAAGAGCACGACGGCGATTCCGATAAGCTCCTCCTTCCCGACGTAGGCGTGGCCAGCCTGCATATCCGGAACAAGTACGGGACGAACGGAGCAAGCGCTGCCCACGAAACCCGGCGTGCAGTTACAATAGAACGAGCCGAAAGTGTTGACGCACACGCCGCCGTTCTCGCACAGCTCGCGTTCACACTCGTTCACGTCCTCTTCACAACTGCAGAGGAGAAATAAACACTCGCTGGTTACTGTGGCCCACTGGGTTTATACTGCATCAGTTTAGTGTCCTTGGCCTGCTTTAAAAATTTATTGTGACTCGGCAGAAATGCATCAGTCTATAAAAAAACTGACATTGTGTCTGAAAGCGGGCATGATGGGATACGTTTACAGCCTAAAGTAATCCGTCTGTCTACAGTGAAAGTGAAAACGCTGGGAGACACCACACAATAACAGCCAATCAGAATATTTTTTTTATGAGAAATTTGGAGCTGGGAGATTTCATGGAAACCAAGCAAACTGTCCCAGCTGGTTAGGACGAAGAAAAAAAAACGACTTTTGTTTTCAGCCATTTCTGGGAGCTAATCGCCACGTTTCAAAGAGCTATTAAAGACAATGTGAAATCGAATGTGACCTTGTTTACTTACATAATAAATATTGCTGGGCTTGTTCATAAAATTTTTATCAAAATGCAACTTTCACTGCTTTATAAGTTTAGAGGCAACCAAGGCCACACGGCCTTGAAATAGATTTTAAATATATATATATATATATTTTTTTTTTATATACATATAAATATTATATTCATAAAGTATTTAATATATGATTCAATTATATAATAAATTGTGTGCATGTGTGTATATATCATTAATATACTATAACAGTTTTTAGCATATTTTATTTTTACATTTTCTGTTTTCACTTCAAAGTTTGTGAAATTTTAGTAATTTTGTGTTGTTCTTGTCATTTTTATTAGTTTCAGTTATGTCTACATAGTTTTTATTCATTTTTATTTATTAGTTTATGTTTAGTTTTAGTTATATTAGTAACAATGTTGAAATAAAATCATCTGAACTATCTGAAATAAAATAGGTTAATGTTTTATTTCCAATTGAACTTTTAGTTATATTTTAATCAATATTATTTACCTTTCATACACACACACACACACACACACACAGGTTTGTTTTTATGGTTTATGGGGACTCTCCATAGGCGTAATGGTTTTTATACTGTTCAAACCGTATTTTCTATTGCCCTACACCTACCCTACCCCTAAACCTACCTCTCACAGGAAACTTTGTGCATTTTTAGATTTTCAAAAAACTTAATTCTGAATGATTTATAAGCCTTTTAAATTACGGGGACACTCAAAATGTCCTCATAAATCACCTTCTCGTTGTAATACCTATGTCATACCCATGTTATTATACAAATTTGTGTACTCATAAACCACATAAACACACACACACACACACACACACACACATATAGTAGTATTATTATAACACTATTATACTAATATATTAAACACATAATACTAATATTCCCTATAATGGCCCACAAATGTTCATTTCATGTTGTCTTCAAGGTACCCATATACTATATAATTTATGAGAAGTGTGTGTGTGTGTGTGTGTGTGTGTGTGTGTGTGTATGTGTGTGTGCGTCTCCCAGGTGTGACTAAAGACACGCTGCAGGTGCATGAAAGGCCATGTTGAAATCGTTCTGATGTCTATGTGTAGTTGCCTCAATAGTGCTAAACGACCAAATAAAAGTGTCTGCGGTCTGTAATGAACTACATTAGCATAAGCCAAGAGAGACTGCAGCAGTATAATCTTTTCTATGCAGAGAGAGGCTTGAAACGATCTTTAAAAAAAGACTAATGCTGCTCTAATGTGGACAGATTGATGCTACCATCTTGTGGCCACAGATACCGCTACAGTTCCCTTCAGTGAAGACAACTGAGAAATGCATTACACCGACTGCATAGAAATGTACACGGAGGACATGCAAGTTTGAATATGTATGCAAACATGGCATGCAAGTCAGTGCTAAGCCTGTGCCAGTTTTTCATGGTGCGCTGCCAACACAAACAGACTCGTGCAAATGTTTTAGAAAAGAACAGATGCTGGTTATTAAATTCTGTTGGCAACTCATAACTTTGGAAAGTTTAAGTTCATCTATTTAATTTACTATGCACGTCAAACACACACAGTGTCATCGTTTACAACTACACAAAAAAGAAAATCACACAATATTTGGATGCTTGTTGATTAACATACATACATTAACAATAAAATTATATATTAAAATTTTAAATATTATTTTAAATACTATCTATAGAGAGAAAGAATATAGAATTGTTAATATATGAAATAGAATAATAATAATTAATGACAAGTCCAAACTGAATAATTTTAATTTATATATGCTAAAATTATTAACATTATCATACATTTAAATATAAATATACATATACCTCTGGTATCATTATCTATCTACAAAGAGAGTGAGAGAAAGAATATAGACTTGATAGACTTAATATATGAAATATTAAAACAACATAATAATAATAGTTATCATTATTACTATGAATGAGAATTGAAAAATTTTAAATTTATGTGTATTTATAATTTAAATTTATGTAAAATTATTAAAATTAACATTTACATTTGAATATACATATCTGCTACCATTATTTTGCTAATACAGTTTTATAATGAATTTCTATTTATACTAAAATATTGTATATAAAAAAAAAATATATATATATATTTATAA
>NW_015546037.1:957159-963250 GCF_001515605.1 Sinocyclocheilus anshuiensis | reverse complement strand
ATAAGTGTATATTCTCTATATATAAATATTTTAGATGAATAGATACAAATATATTTTATATTTATTCATTAATATATTTTAAAATGTATAATTGTACGTAATATTATTAATATTTTTTAAACAAATCATTAATCAGAAAATAAATACATTATTTAAAACATCATATGGGATCAAAAACTGAATAACTAAAACCAAAATAGCTGGAAGGTTAGTAAACTGACGTTACGCCGGTGTATCCTCTCTTGCAGCTGCAGATGAAGGCGTTCCCGATGGGTTTACACACACCGCTGTTCTGACACGGGTTTGGCATACAGACGCTGATCTCGGTCTCACAGCGCCCTCCGGTGTACAGAGCGCTGCAACTACACGAATAACCTGAGAGAGAGAGAGAGAGAGAGAGGGAGAGAGAGAGAGAGAGAGAGAGAGAGAGACTGTTTGTTCATGAACTGCAACACAATCGCGCAGACACACGCTCACACGCCGGTCTGAAATAGCGTGGAAAATGTCAGTGAGTAAAGTGCGATGGTTTTATCAGGTCTCCCCACAAACACAAACAAACACAAACACGTCTGCCAGACACTCCTGCACAAACGACCTTTACAAAGAGGAGGAGTACGGCAACACCGCAACTCCCACAACACACTGCTCCATTCATCAGAGCCAGCGAGAGAGAGACGACGAGACGAAGAGATGAGAAGAAGGGAAACAAGACTAGATTAGATGAAGAATGGAGAAAAACAGAAAAGAGGTCGAGACGGGACTAAAGAAGAAACTAAAAGAGGAGAAGAGACGAAGCGAGGCGAAACAAGAAAAAGACAAGATGGTGATAACAGATGAGAGGTCTAAAGGAGAAATAGAAGAGTAGAGACAAAGAGAGAAGAGATAACTGAGATGAAATGAGACATTAATAGATAAGAAGAGACAAAGAGGAAAGAGACGAGAAGGGAAGCAAGACAAAATAGATGAGAAAAGTAATAGATGAGAAGAGAAGAGACTTGAATAATAGACGAGAAGGGGCAAAGAGAGAAGAGGAGAAGAAAAGAGTAAAAAGATGAGAGGACATGAGACGAGATGCGAAAACGATACAAGAGGAAAGACAAGATTAGGAGAAAGGAGGTGAGACCAGAAGAGACAAACAAACTAAATTAGAAGATAAGATAAAAAAACAGAGACATGAATAGATAAGAAGAGACGAGATTCGAGGCGAAAGTAATTGATAGGTGAGACCAGAAGAGACAAACAAACTAAATGAGAAGATAAGATAAAAAACAGAGACATGAATAGATAAGAAGAGACGAGATTCGAGGAGAAAGTAATTGACGAGAAGAGACTAGGTGAAAACATGGCATGAGAAGACAGTATGATGTGAAGAAAAGAGAAGGGGGACGACCAAAAGAGATGAGAAGAAATGTGAGAGAAAACACGAGGAGAGAACAGAAGATGGGATGAGATGTACTAGAGAGCATGTGGAAAGCAGGCGCTGATTTAATCATCACAATTGGTCATTTGGTCTCCATCAGACGCAGTAGATGTGAATTAGAGCTTCACTCGGCAGACAGAAGCTAAGCTGATTTGACTTAAGCCAGAACTGAGCAAAGCTTATTAACCAGAGTAATTACATCACAGAAGCAGATACACACACAGACACACACACACACACACCTCCAGACGGCAGGCTGACGCAGGTGGCGCCGTTGAGGCAGGGCTGAGCGGCACACGCGTCCGGATAGAGAACGCATCCCAGCTTGAGATCCGTCAGTCCCACCACCTCCGCATACGGGCTGCGTTTGTTCTGCAGCGGGAGTTCGTTGTCATTCAGAACCACCGAGTCTAAACAGCCCTGAAAGCCGTTGGTGACCCACGGACCCTTTCTTTCCGTCAAGCTACGGGCGTCCGGAGGCGACACCTGCGCTCCGAAATAAATGGACAAATCTGCTCCCAGAGGTCGGTATTTAGTCGTGGCCAGTCGCCGCTCCACGTACATGTCGTCTAGCGAAAGGCTGCTGTAGTTTCCTCGCAGCTCCAGGACCACGTGATGCCAGTTCCCGTCATTGACCGGACGGCCGGAGATCCCGATGCTCCTGGGACTGTTGCCGCAATCCAACTGGAACCACAGCTTTCCCTCCTCGATCTGTCAATCAAATGCAGATACAGTCTGTATTGAATCTGATGGATTACAAAGATCACTTTGTGAAATAATGGCATGCAAAGCAAACATATAGCAATTCCCTAAACCAGAGATTCTTAAACTTGTGTCATTCAAACTCCTTTTTACCTCAAATATTAACATACAACTTTTCGTCCCCCCTGAGATTTGAAGCTAATTTTTCAATAATTTATCAACAGATTTGCACGTTCATGGTACATTTATTGTAGTTTTTTATTTTGATTATTTAATTAATTATTAGCTTTTCATCAACACACAACCCCCGGCATTTCCTTCACACACCCCAGTTTGGGAAACTCTGCCCTAAATGAATTACTCTTATGAGTCGGTTCCTTTAATGAATAGTTCAAAGACGTATTTGGATCAGTCTAAAAAACGATTCTGTATAATTTAAAGCATTAGCAGAGAGTTTAAATGTAAGAATATGTAAGCAAATTTAAATGTATGAATATGTAAGCAAAACATGATAGCTAAAATATACCAAAATGAATCAGAATTGAATCAAATGTAATCAAACTGAGAGTTTGTGAATCAGAATAGAATCAAATGAGGAAAATTGTATCAATAACTTAGCTTCAACAAGTTTTTTTTTTTTTTACACAAAAGCTCCAAAACCATTTAAAAGATCCAACACTTTCTGCTAAATAGTCAAAACAATATGTATTACTATTATTGTCATCATGTCATCAATAATGTAAAACAAATACTACAATACTGTACAATACTTCTAGATACATCTAGAATAAATCAATTTATTTACCACAAACAAATAAATAAATCTAGTCTGGTATATATATATATATATAGAGAGAGAGAGAGAGAGAGAGAGAGAGAGAAATTTTAGAAATTATTTACTTTCTATCCAAAGAATCCTGAAAAAAATGTATCATGGTTTCCACAAAAACATTAATCAATACAACTGTTTTCAACATTATTATTAATAATAATAATAATAAAGGTTTCTTGCGCATTAAATCAGCATATTAGAATGATTTCTGAAGGATCATGTGATATTGAAGACTGGAGTAATGATGCTGAAAATTCAGCTTTGCTCACCGGAATAAATGACATAGAAAAATATATTCAAACAAGAAAACAATTATTATTAATTATTATTAAATTATTATTAAATTATTAACACATTATAAATTATAATAATGTTTCATATTACTGCTGTTTTACTATATTTTAGATCAAGTAAATGCAGCCTTGGTGAGCAGCAAAGACTTTAAACTTTTGACTGGTAGTGTTCACGCCTAAACCTCTCAAAATGTTTTTTTTTTTAAAGATTTCATAATGTCTTTTCACTTCCTTTCCATGTTAAAAAGTCATTATAACAAAGTATATGAAGGCTATAAGTGTGTTTTATGGTGTGTACCTTCAGCACGCTGCACGGATCTGTACGTGTGAACATAATGATTCCCTTGCTCTGGAGCGTTCTGATGCGGAGCGCTAACTTCATCTCTCCGCTCCTCACACACACACACAAAACATCAGTCACTAGAAAGGAAACGGCTCATATTTTAAGAAGGTGCCACATTATATATCACACATAAAGAGCTTTCATACAGGGTTATATGTTACCTGCACACTCTCCCAGTTTGCCCTGCGGACACTGGCACGTGTACGGCCCCCTGCTGCTGTCCGTTCCCACACACTGCATGTCACCGGGACATCTCATATCCGCACACATCTCCGACGCAGCAGAACAACTCCCGTCTGACAGAAAGAGAGGGAGAAATTACTACCGCAAAACAAACAGGCTCTGGTTATAGTGGTGTACTGTGATAATACTGACCACAAATATTTTTCCTAATTTCAATGATGTGTTTCTGTTCCTGCTGTTTATGAGTGCAAGGACGTGGCCCGTGTTCAAGAGTGTCATTGTGTAAGTGCATGTTTAATAGGCGGCTTATGTAAAGGCTGTTCACACTACGCTTAACCCTGGGTTAATGTCTTTTAAAGATGGGGTTTTAACCTTGTGTGCAGGAAAGTTTTACATGTGTAATTTTGATTAGGTTAGAACTGCTTTTGTATACAGTGAGAATCAACACAGTGCTAGAATGTCGTGGCGATTTGTTTAGAAACTGCCTCATGATTCACTCGTTAAATATTTATTCCAAAACATCGTTTTTTAAATTTTGTGATGGAAACGGTTTAATGGTTCACATAGTCAAACAGCACCATGTAATTGATGAAGAGACTCGTGGCAATATTTCCACACATTAACATAACAATAGTGTTTGTCCAACCAACAGGCCTCGTTTACTATTTTTTTCTTTGCACAAAACCTGTGTTTACACATTTACATGAAGAAATCATGATTCATTAAATTTCCTAAAACTATACTAAAGAATCTTAAATTTTGCCAAAATGTCTATTTCTAAATTGTTGTTAGAAACAAAATGACTAATGACAAAATGATTATTTTCAAGTAACAAAAATTAAAAAGCTTGACTGGTTATATGTCAATGACAATGCATACAAAATGCACATTTATCAACAGTATAATAAAGGTAAAAACTTTTTCTAAACAAAAATTTATGTTAATTTTATTTGTGTATTTATTCACAACTTAAGCACAATTATTGAATGAGACTCAATATTATAAACACATATAAATATGTAAACATAAATGTTCATCAAAATTCCAAAAATGCCACGGGATAACTTAAAAGTATTTAAATAAATCAATTATTATTAATATATTAAAATACTCTAACTCCAACTTAAATTAAAATTTAAATCAAGATGTAAACTGACATATTCTGTTTTCCACCCCTTAATAACATACTTGTTGAAACGTCAAGAATTACAAATTGAATTGTGGTTAATTAAATATCAGTACAGTTTCTATAAAAAATTCTATTAAAATAAACAAATAAATTCTAATATTACAATTCTATTAATTTAATCGAGAAATAAATTATATTCTTTAATGGTTCACATAGTCAAACATCACCATGCAATTGATGGAGAGACAAAAATTCTAATTAGTAAAATTCTATTAGTTAAATATATAAATGAATAAACAATTTTTTTGGTCATAATTACAGCAGAAATGCCATGAATATAATAGTCTATATGCATGGATAGTGTGTTCCTCTTTTGTCATTCATTTTGGATAAAAGCATCAAACTGTGCTGGAAAACAGGGGCTTTTGAATGAAAAATGTTGAGAACACCTGGTTTAAAATGATCCTGGGTCAACAATTTGTTCAGACACAGACACACTCACCGCTGCAAACGCATCGCGTGTTCCTGTGGAACTTGGCTGACACGAAGCTGGTTTTGGTGGAGCTGTATGTGAGCAGACTGTGCGAGTCCAGTGTGATGGTTTGTTCACACTGGGCCTCCCTGCAGTCCAGACCCGAGCAGTTCTTATCCAGCACAGCTGAGACTCTCAGAACCTGGTCCAGTTGCCGGCGCGCCGAGCTCAGCTTCTGCGTCACCAGCGCCGCCTTGTAGAACCCGCCGCCTTCCGCTGTCTCCACGACAACCAGCAGATCCAGCTGCCCCGTGGACTCCACCGGCTGCACACTGAGCACGTGCAGAGCGTCAGGCCGCGGTGTCACCATCACGCTGGACAGGACGCGTCTGACCGAGGGGAGGTGACGGGACACGAAGTCGTGAGGGGAGACGCGGTCGAAACGGATGGTCACGGCATCGTGGAGCATCTCAGCCGAGGCCTGCTCTACATGCACGCTCACCGGCACGTTCACAGTGAAGCGGCCGTCTGTTACTGTAGCGTTGAAGCTGTAGCGGCCCGCGTCCAAGCCGCTCAGAGCGATGATGCGACCGTCTCGAGGACTCACCTGCGAGAGAAAAAGATGGACACGTCAAAAAACACAATAAGATTTCACAAAAATTTTGATTCACCCTGTGAACTCAAAATTAGAGTTTTGTTGATTTTTGATAATGTCTG
>NW_015546037.1:944835-956758 GCF_001515605.1 Sinocyclocheilus anshuiensis | reverse complement strand
ATATATATAAACAAACATATAATTTATCAATTTGTAATTAATATTAATTGTAAAATTAAACTTCTAAAAATTTAAATTTATTTTAAATTTAAGTCCAAACTTTGAATGTAAATTAATTAATATTAATTAATAATAATTAATACTTCTCATTGTTAAAACATCATCAACAACAACAACAAAAACATTTAAATAGTATGTTGAAAAGGTTGAAATTAGAGAAAATTGTGCATATGAATGAATTACGATTAAAACTATGAAAAATGCATGAACTTCAAAGAAGCTAAAGTTTATGGTAGTTTTGATTTGAAAGTATTTTTTTGGTATTGCATAATCCCCATTAATAAAAATAAAGAATGAGTAGTCATGTTCAAAATGTCATTAAAAATATAATTCTATTTTAGACAAAAACAAGTTATTAATTATATTTCTTTGAATCTCAAACTGCCCCAAAGTGAATAATTGCATTATGAATAAATAAGCTTTCCATTGATGTATGGTTTGTTAGGATAGGATACAACTATTTGAAAATCTGGAATCTGAGGGTGCAAAAAAAAAAAAAAAAAGAGAAAATCATCTTTAAAGTTGTCCAAATGAAGTTCTTAGCATTGCACATTACTAATCAAAAATTACGTTTTAATATATTTACGGTAGGAAATTTACAAAATATCTTTATGGAACATGATCTATATCCTAATGATTTTTGACCCATACAATGTATTGTTGGCTATTGCTATAAATATACCTGTGCAACTTAAGACTGGTTTTGTGGTCCACAGTCACATTTGAATAATAAATGCATTAACTAATTCATAATAATAATTCAATAATAACAATAACTGAATGGTAATTGTTGTAGGGGTTTTGTGGACTTCAATTTGGACTCAATCTAAAACATGAGAATAAATGAGGAATACTGTGAAAATATGAATGTGATGCATGCAAAACGGAAACACAAACCAATGGATCACACACTCATATACCTTGAACAGGCTGCTCTGCTGGTGTGTGTGTCCGTAGGTAAGTATATCAAAGGCATCCTGGTCCGTGGCGTGGATCTGACCGATCACACCTCCTGGAAACTCATCCTCCATGGTTACGATGTGCACATGTAAAGGTGATGCCACTGGCTTGTGTACGCTCTCCTCTATCACACGCACCAACACAGTCGCCATCGACGACAGGGGTGGCCTGCCCGAATCACTGGCCTATGGGGTGAAACAGCGGACAGTGATTGGCTGAATCAAGCGTCAATCACAACCACAAAAATATTACCTGTATTTAATCTAAATTCTACATTTAAATAAAATGTATCAGTTTCCCCAAAAATGTCTTGTCTTTTTTAATACTGATAATCAGAAATGTTTCTTGAGCAGCAAATCAGCATATTAGAATGATTTCTGAAAGATCATGTGACACTGAAGACTGGAGTAATGATGCTGAAAATTGAGCTTTGCATCACAGAAATAAATTACATTTGAACATATATTCAAAAAGAAAAGAGTGATTTAAAATTGTAATAATATCTAACAATATCACTGCTTTTTTCTGTATTTTTCATGAAATAAATTCAGTCTTGGTGAGCCTAAGAGACTTTCAAACATATAAAAAAATCGTACTAACCCCAAATGTTTGATTTTTGGTAGTGTATAAATGCAATTTAATTAACTTTTTACAAATTTTGGTCCAGAATTTCTCTTTACCTGTACGTGAATGACATAATCTGTGCCCTCGGACCTACGAAACACCTTGTTAGATGTCAGCAGCCCCTCTCTATCCAGTTTAAACCACGCCCCCTCATTTCCTGATAGGATGTGGAAATGAAAAGGCGGCCCATTGTGGCTGGCGTCCTTATCGATGACGGACAGCTGTAGGACACTTGTTCCCAAAGGCTTGTTTTCCTGTTAATGAGTAAAGCTCACATTAAAGGTGGGGTAAGCGATTTTTCAAAAACGCTTTAGAAAACTGATTCGGGCCGAATAGCAAAACAAACTTGTAGCCAATCAGCAGTAAGGGGCGTGTCTACTCATGATGTGGAGGAGAGAGCGTTCAGTGCACAGGACGGACATTAGCTGAGCCGAGCGACAGAAAAATCGAGATGGCGGATAAAAAACAAAAGAGGAAAACGTCTGCGGAGCAAAAGAAGGCTTAAGGCAATAAGGCAAGAATTAGGACCCGTGTAAATATTAGGGCTGTGTATCACCTGTATTGATACTCGTATCGTCAAATCTCTGTGACGATACATCGTCGTATCGATATTTTGAACACAGCACTAGTAAATATCGGATCAGATTTCCAGCACTGGAGAGAACTCAAGGAGCGGAAGGCTGCGATCGGACGCCGAGGTTGCTTTGTTTCTTCTCGATAGGTGAGCAACAACGTGTATGCGCCGCAACAGCTAAAGTCTGTCTAGTACACTGGACGTGAAAAACCATTGAAAATCATTTGAAATTTGTGTCAATACGTCATAAATAGAATGCAGCAGCAGTTTTCTGTCAGGGATTTGTCGTGTCGTGCCATGCCACATCCATTGTAGACCATAGATATGTATATATCTCTATGGTGTAGACAGCATCACTGATTATAATGTGTCAACATTGGCTACCAGAAATCGCTTACCCCACCTTTAAACTGCAGGAATTACTTGAACGTGATTGGCTGATTTACCTGTCACTCATTATATCGCACCTGTATAACAGCAGTGTGATTGGCTGGAGTGAAGGAGGGCGGGTTGTCGTTGACGTCAGAGATGTCGATGTTGACCTGAACGGTTGAGGACATCGCAGGCGTCCCGCTGTCAAGAGCTCTGACGGACAACGAGTAACCAGCCATCTACAGATACAGAAAGAACGGTTTAAAACGTACAGAATAAGAGATGAAAAGAAAGTACAAAGTAAAGAGACGAACACACATCTATATATTCTCTTTCACTCTGACTGTGTCATAAATAGTTCATGACAGGCTGACGGATGATCTGAAGCTCCATACATACAGACACACAATCTAGGTTTGGAACTCCTTGCTGTCAGTTTCTCTTCTTTTTGCTATTTTTCATCTGATTTTCTTCTCTGTTCATTTGAAAACACTGACATTTGTGGCATTTTATTTCATTTTTAAACTCCACTTATAATGTTAAGCACTATTCAGAAGGGATTCATTTTCTAAATGAATCATTATTTTCTCTTTTGTTGAATCTTAGTTACAATTAATGGACTTTATAGAGGATTTACACTGAAAGTTTAAAGAGTATGTCTACATCATTAATCAAAGTCTTATTTCAAAAGAGCCTGGAAATGATCTGACCCCTTTTAACCATCTATAATTGAACAGACAACAATGGCTTCATTACGCTAATTGACTTGGGAGTGAAAAGGAGGGTCTGCATGTAATCTAAGGAAACTTTATCACCATCTAGTGGTTGCAGTTATATAACATCATGTACCACTATCCATTCCAAACCAAGCCAGATTTTTTTAATGTTTAAAATAAATAAATAAAAGAGTATTAAAAAAAACTACATTTGGTTTCAGTAATTTTGTTTTTAAAGAAATTAATACTTTATTCAGCAAGGACGCATTATACTGATCACTGATCAAGTAACAGTAAAGACATTTATAATGTTACAAAAAATGTCAAATAAATGCTGTTTTTATGTTCCTTTTATACAAAAAAAAGTATCAAATAAGAAATAAAGACTGAAATAATACTTCAGAGAATTAAATCAAAATGAACAGAATTTATAAATAAAATACAAAAGTGTTATTTTAAACTGTAATAACATTTCATAACTATTTACTGTATTTTTTTTTTATAAAAAAATGCTAAAGGACTTGATTGAAAAAAAAATCTTATAAATTCCAAACTTTTAAATGAAGTTAAAAAATGATATTATATGTTATAATTTTTTATATTCATATTACCATTTTTTTTAATGAACTCACTTAACCAGTGATCAAAGCATATGCTTTACTAAAGCAAACTCCAAAATCATAATCTCCAAGGTTTCTTTTTTTTTTTTTTTAAATCTATTATGAAGCAGTTTCACAGGTGTAATACTATTATTTTAATCTCTTACACATGGAGAATCTTTCAAATTAAATGAAACACTATGACACTGTGTCTGTTATTAAAGGCTTTCCTGTGTGGATGTCTGCCATGAATGATTTGATTTCTTCTTCTCTTCAGCTGTTCCCTGATCAGTGTCATTTAAAATAAAGTCTTTGTGGGGATTTTGTCCTATTTGATGCCTTTATTTCTCTGTCACTCGGTTGTCATAGTAACGGTAGCCGTGGCGACGTCCCACATTCCTCACCGTTTCTCGATCCAGCTGCTTGTTGACTTTGATCTGGCCCGTGATTGGCTCGATGAAGAACTGGTTCTCTCGGTCGCCGCTGACGATGGAATACAGGATGTCGCCGTTTGCTTGGCTATCGACGTCTTCCGCGGTCACCTAGGTGATTGCGACAAATCACCAAATTATAATGTGGATCTCAAAGACACAAAAATAAGATGTACTGTCTGTGAATTTCATGAGTGGTTACCTTGACCACGGTGTCTCCTATGTTAGCGTCCTCGCTGATGGACAAGCTGTAGGCGTCGCGGCTGAACATGGGGGCATTGTCATTGACGTCTGTCAGGTTGATGTTCACCATGGTAACAGCACTAAGGGGCTGAGTCCCGCCATCAGTTGCTTCCACCGTAAGGAAATAATCCTTGCAGGACTCAAAGTCCAGCGGTCGAGATACGGAGATGGCCCCTGTACGTGGCACAATATACAAATCTTGTTATAGAGTGAATCTATGGGATATATTTTATAAGTCATAAATATATAAATAAAAATAAAAATAACTTATACCAACATTTTTATACTTTACACTTATATCATAGGCACATTCAAACATTTAATCTGATAATATCCAGGCATCATACAAACTTTTGATAATTTTTGGCCATCATAGGTGCATTGAAATATGTGTTGGAGGTAACGCATTACAAGTAACGTGAGTTATGTAATCAGATTACTTCTTCAAATAAATAATGCAAGTTACTTTGTTTTCGCATTTATTCACTGACAGCTCTCCTGTCCCTGTGTTGACAGAAATTGGGAGTGAAATGCAGAAGTACTTTCTTCAGCCTAATTTCATTTTTGGTGTGAAAGGGCCTTTACAGTTGGCAAAAAATAGAACTTTTGGGCATTTTGTTATTAAAAAACAAACAAACCAGCCCAGCACAGGTGACAAAAAGTAACACAAAAGTGACATACTGCACTACTTTACATAAAAAGTAACTAAGTAACATAATTAGTTACTTTTTATGGAGTAATGCAATATTGTAATGGATTATGAATGCTCAAAGAGTCAGAGCCTGTCGTGAAAGTTGAGGGTCCTGCGATTTGATTAGGAAAGAGATGGCCGAGAAACATGATACGCCATCTCGTATCCATCGCGAGACAAAAAAGGACGTGAAGCAGCCTGTTCAGAGTCATAAATTACAATTATTTTTTTTGCCAGAAAGGTTTGAGCAAGCCGCTTAGCGTCTATCAGTCCATCCATATGGTGAGATTAGCTGGCCAATGTTTTTCAAGAGCTGCTTCTGGAGAAATTGCATTATGGCAGGAGGGAAAGGGTCATGGTGATGTGGACCAGGATGAAGGCTGGATGAAGCTTTGATAAACATTACAAGATTTCAGATTTAACCACTTTTTTTTAAGTTTTATTTTTGGTGTTTTATGCCTTTTATTTAGATAGGACAGTAGGTTGACAGGAAGCGAAGTGGGTGAAAGAGAGGGGGGTGGGGTCGGGAAAGGTCCGCGAGCAGGGACTCGAACTCGGGACGCCCGAAGCGCAATGGCGCTACATGTCGGCGCACTGCCCACGAGGCCATCGGCGCCGACAGCTCACTAAGTTTTGAGGCTCAACTCAAATGCCCCCTGCTAAACAAACTGGCCTGGTTTTCAGCTTGACCTTATTTCAACAAGGTCATGTTTTATGTTCATAGATAATTTTCCCTGTACTTCTTGGCTGCAGTAAGTGGACTCACTGGTTCCAAAAATATTCCTGGCTTTGGCTTGTCATGTTTACCATGTAGATTTGAAACTGTCAAAAAAATGCACTAATTAGATTTTGAGCCAACTGAAAGAACAGCAGGAGAACCAGCTCTGACGACTTCTACATGTTTCCCAGAATGAACTTTAGTGTTTTAACTCACCGGGTCACAGACGGGGCTGTTGTCATTGGTGTCGATGACCATGACCTCTACGGCTGCCGTGGAAACGTGGAGTCCGTCTGTCGCTGTGACATTGATGAGGTACCGTTCTTGTTCCTCGCGGTCTAACGGTCGTTTAACGTACAGTTTCCACTCTCCCTGAACCAACCCCAGAGCAAACACCCCTCCTCTGTTACCACCCACACACACACACACACACACACACACACACACACACACACACACACACACACACACACACAAGAGATTATACCGGACAGTTACTCTCTCAATAGTCTGTGACAATTTAAGTAGCAATAAAATCCCCTACCGATTGTAACACAACACACGCTCACTTCCAGGATTATCTGCAGTTTTAATAACCTCCATTAGTCCTCTCAATGATGGCATACTCATTAGTATGAACTATAATAATCAGTTCTTTATATTCACATTTAAATGATCAACACTGCCATCAATTAGGTCCTCATAACAGCCTTCCTGATCTATCGCACAGTCGGCAGCCATACCTGGCTCATTAGGACAGGTCATCTTTTAAACCTCAAGTAGACAGAGGTGGAAAGAGAGAAAAAATGAGAACGAGAGACTGAGTGAGAGTTAAATGGAAACGGCTCTATAATCAAAGCAGCCGCGCTGACAAGCACCCAATTACTGTACACTCATAGTATCAACACACGCTGCCTTATTCATCTAATAAAGAGTGTCATTTAACTCAGCTGGGGGCTGATAACACAGAACAGCTTCTATCAGAGACGCGTTAACAAAGGCCTGGACGCCTTCCAACTCCATTTCTCTCATCCCACGCTCTCGCTCATTGGCTTGAGGGAGTGTTCAGCATGACTTTCATACACTGCATGCTTTTTCTGTGCTTCATAAACGATAGCTTGAAAACTTTAATTTTCTTGCACATGCACAGTGGCTTCAATGTATTTGGGCACTTAAAAACTGACCCTACTTGTCTGAATGCCACCACATTATATAATAATAATTAAAAAAAAAAATAAATAAATAATAAAAATAAAAAATAAAATGTTTACGCGTGTCATAATAACACAGTAATCAAAGGTGTTGTTTATCCCAGTCAAAATCTCATGATAGGCTATTTGATATTTTTCAGTGGCATAATGCAATATACGGTACTGTAAATGTTTGGGGTCAGTACGTTTTTTTTGTTTTTTTTAAATAAATTATTACTTTTATTCAGCAAGGATGTGGTAAATTGACTGTAAGTGACTATATGCGCTTAAATGTTACAAAATATTTCTATTTCAAATAAACACTGTTCTTTTGAACTCTATTAAAAAAAATGTATCACTGTTTCTAAACAAAATTAAGAACCACAGCTGTTTTCAGCATAATAATAATAAATGTTTCTTGAGCCGCAAATCAGCATATTAGAATGATTTCTGAAGGATCATGTGAAATGATGCTGAAAACTCAGCTTTGCCATCACAAATTAAATTATATTTAAAAATATATTCAAATAGAAAACTTATTTTACCATATAATAATATTTCACAGTATTACTGTTTTAACTGTATTTATGATTTAATAAATGCAGCCTCAGTGAGCATAAAAGCCATCTTTTAAGAAACCCAAAAATGCAATTTGGAATAGAATGCAATCAGAATTGTACTGAATTGCATGACACATTAAAATACAAAAATATGGCATGCATATAATAATACACATATATAGCTTACAGTTGGTCACATAGCACTGGAAAATCAAAAAAAAAATTTTTTTTAAATTTTGTTTTTAAATTGTAATACAATTGTCATATTGTTTTAATTGTCATAGTTGGTACAGTACTTTATCTAGTCACACACAGACCTTATAGGTTTGAAAATCAACTATCTATACACATGCGTAAAACATCTCTCTCAAACAACATTTCATTCTTCTTGTCAACCAATTAAACTCAACTGATGTGTTTCCAGCCATTTACAGTCAGTTCTGGTTGATTAGTGTTTCTGCAGTGACCCTTCACCTTTACGAGGCAGCAACACGGAGAGCTATTTAACGGCTGTTAAATCGTAGCTGTTACGGCGGGGATATTCAGCGCTATTGTTAAGCTGAGATACACAGTGCGCTGGTCTAACATGGTTTAAGATATCCTTTATGAACCTTTAAACGACTTTCAGCAAAGAACCTCTAAATAAAAGTTCAAATTATCCAATTAACCACCATAGAGTAACTGTTTACTGTTTAATTGCTCTGTGCTCTGTTGAACACAGCAGTAAAATACCCTGAGAGCTGAATTTACCCACAATGCTCTCGCTTCCTAAAGAGAATAAAGACATTTGGGTAACTCAAATCTGTTTGTATATTGGTCTCTTTCTTTCCCTCGGTGTGTATTATGATACGGTGTGCAGTTCTCTGAGCCAGTTTGTGCCGCTGGGCTGTGAGAAGTGTATTAGAGTCTGTCTGACCTTTGAGTTTGTCTTGAACTAGAGGATTTAAACGTTATGAAAGTGTGGACTGTAGCGAAGGAGACTGAGAGAGAAAGGGAAAGAGACTATTCTCAGTAGAACACATGGCAACTAAACAAGGGCTCGTGTCACAAAGTTTACATGCTGTGGGCTACGATTTAATTAAAGGGATAGTTCACTCATTTTTATGAAGTTGTAACGTTGTTTGACTTTCTTTCTGAAGGCTGCATTCTTTCCAATGCAATTACAATCAATGAACTGAATATTTTAGACTTTAAATGATATGAAAACATCACAAAAGTGGACCAAAAGTGCACTTATTTACATTGATATAAACAATAGAGAGACTTTTTATATTTATTCATTTTCTTTCTTTCGGCTTTAAAAGATACAAAAACATCATAAAAGTGGACAAAAACTGTGAAATATATATATATATAAACACACACACACACACACACACGCACACACATATTAATATATATTTAATATCAGGATAGATAGGTAATATTAAGAACTATTTATTATTATTTATTATATTTTATATGCATTTATACTTATTAAAAAGTAAAATGTGTACCTTGAATGCACTTTTTGAAGTAATTTTTTGGACAAAAACTGTGAAATATATATATATATAAACACACACACACACACACACACGCACACACATATTAATATATATTTAATATCAGGATAGATAGGTAATATTAAGAACTATTTATTATTATTTATTATATTTTATATGCATTTATACTTTAGTTATTTAAAAAAAGTAAAATGTGTACCTTGAATGCACTTTTTGAAGTCATTTTTATCCAAAGTGTCTGCTAAATGCATAAACGTAAATGTAAAATGATATTTAGATACGGCAGAGAAAGAAAATACTCAGAAAACAATCCTCGGTAGAATGTACACCAACAATAAGCAACTAAACAAGTTCCAGTATCACAATGTTTACTTTAGTTTCAATGCTGTGGGCTGTAATTTAGTTAAGAGTCAGAGGCTGTGTGCTTGTGTGTGTTGTGCATGGTAAATCTTGTTAAAAATACTGCTCCTGCTGGTGGCAGCACAGTCTAAACCATGATCACAGCATAAAGGTTGAGCTTAATCGAAATTCTGTTCAGGCCGAGAAGTGTGTTTCTTTCTCTGTGTGTGTGTGAAAAAGCATGAATTATAGAACAAGGCAGCTCCCTAATTCAATGTTATGAGTTTCTGAGCGCCTAATTTACAAGTGTGTGCTGCTTAGGAGCATGTGCAAGGTGTGTATGTGTGTGTTTGTGTGTGCAATCTGCTCCTTGTCACCAAGCAAGGTGTTCAACACTGGCTGAATATAAAGGTATATTTAAAGTTGACTGAGCTAGATGCTGATAAGAAGGAGGTTTATATTTTGAGCGCCTAATGTGTACTGCTTAGGAGCATGTGCAAGGTGTGTATGTGTGTGTTTGTGTGTGCAATCTGCTCCAAACCAAGCAAGGTGTTCAACACTGGCTGAATATAAAGGTATATTTAAAGTTGACTGAGCTAGATGCTGATAAGAAGGAGGTTTATATTTGCCCTTTTCAAAAGACGCTATTCACCTAAACTACTGCTTTCGGAAATGTCACTGTATTATGTTTAGTTCGTGAAGTGATGCGCTTCCCCATCACAAATCCCACCGGTGTAATTTGCATGCAGTTGCATCACAGCTTTAATAAAATCCTTATAAAACGAGAGTGGTTTTTCTCTCCAGCAAGAAGTCAGTCCGCGTCCTCTTTTATATGCATTTATACTTATTAAAAAGTAAAATGTGTACCTTGAATGCACTTTTTGAAGTAATTTTTATCCAAAGTGTCTGCTAAATGCATAAACGTAAATGTAAAATGATATTTAGATACGGCAGAGAAAGAAAATACTCAGAAAACAACCCTCGGTAGAATGTACACCAACAATAAGCAACTAAACAAGTTCCAGTATCACAATGTTTACTTTAGTTTCAATGCTGTGGGCTGTAATTTAGTTAAGAGTCAGAGGCTGTGTGCTTGTGTGTGTTGTGCATGGTAAATCTTGTTAAAAATACTGCTCCTGCTGGTGGCAGCACAGTCTAAACCATGATCACAGCATAAAGGTTGAGCTTAATCGAAATTCTGTTCAGGCCGAGAAGTGTGTTTCTTTCTCTGTGTGTGTGTGAAAAAGCATGAATTATAGAACAAGGCAGCTCCCTAATTCAATGTTATGAGTTTCTGAGCGTCTAATTTACAAGTGTGTGCTGCTTAGGAGCATGTGCAAGGTGTGTATGTGTGTGTTTGTGTGTGCAATCTGCTCCAAACCAAGCAAGGTGTTCAACACTGGCTGAATATAAAGGTATATTTAAAGTTGACTGAGCTAGATGCTGATAAGAAGGAGGTTTATATTTGCCCTTTTCAAAAGACGCTATCCACCTAAACTACTGCTTTCGGAAATGTCAATGTATTATGTTTAGTTCGTGAAGTGATGCGCTTCCCCATCGCAAATCCCACCGGTGTAATTTGCATGCAGTTGCATCACAGCTTTAATAAAATCCTTATAAAACGAGAGTGGTTTTTCTCTTCAGCAAGAAGTCAGTCCGCGTCCTCCCGCAAAATCCAGCTAGTAGCCCTAGAGCGAATAATCCATTATCAGGAGAGGATGAATGAGGTGTAATTGCTGTGGACTTCTGACATTCCATAATAGCGCTGTTCTACATTATGCTTACATGCAGAACAGGGTTTCAGAAAATCAGGCTATGTTTAGATTGAGAGCACACAGGCATACACAGAGATACGGTACATGGCCAACAGTATGCGGACACTTAAACTATTTGTGCTTGTTGAACATTCAAAACAATGGGAATGAAAAGGCAGTTTGACACCTCTCTCCGTCTTTCTTTATGGATGATTTTCTACTAAAATGTTTGTCTAAGGAAACTGCATGGCTGTCGCTCGCACATGTAAATTGTTGAAGCTGAAATAACTAAACCTGTCAATTTTATGCAAAAACTGACTAAAGCTTTTTTCACTAAAAAATATAAAAAAATGCATCATATAGAACGACTTAATTTTAGAGAATGTATCTTTTTAATGTGCATTTTGTCGTACTGCACTGGCACATTTTGTTTTTTACTTGATTTTAATTTTTATACTTAAAACAAGTGAAAAAACTGCTTGTGCAGTACAACAGTCGAACAATATTATGTACTGTATATAGGGCTGCACGATTAATCGAATGCGATTGTCATGCGCATTTTGTTAGTAAAGCCGGTTCTGTAATCA
>NW_015546037.1:943095-943741 GCF_001515605.1 Sinocyclocheilus anshuiensis | reverse complement strand
ACTTTCAAAACAATGGGAATGAAAAGGCAGTTTGACACCTCTCTCCGTCTTTCTTTATGGATGATTTTCTACTAAAATGTTTGTCTAAGGAAACTGCATGGCTGTCGCTCGCACATGTAAATTGTTGAAGCTGAAATAACTAAACCTGTCAATTTTATGCAAAAACTGACTAAAGCTTTTTTCACTAAAAAATATAAAAAAATGCATCATATAGAACGACTTAATTTTAGAGAATGTATCTTTTTAATGTGCATTTTGTCGTACTGCACTGGCACATTTTGTTTTTTACTTGATTTTAATTTTTATACTTAAAACAAGTGAAAAAACTGCTTGTGCAGTACAACAGTCGAACAATATTATGTACTGTATATAGGGCTGCACGATTAATCGAATGCGATTGTCATGCGCATTTTGTTAGTAAAGCCGGTTCTGTAATCAACAGGAAATCATCGTCACGTGCTTTCAGATGGAGCAGAATTGAATACACATAGCCATAGTTCACTGACAAGTTACGCAAAAAAAATCGCATTTTATTGCGCGATTATGAAATCGAAGAAATCGTTCGCGATATTGACAGCTGTTTGCATAGCTTCTCAGTGAACTACGGCTCTGTGAAGTAAATGCTGCTCCATCTGAAAGCATGTGA
>NW_015546037.1:932467-942424 GCF_001515605.1 Sinocyclocheilus anshuiensis | reverse complement strand
AGCATGTGAAAATACCACATTTAATAACATATTTTTACTCCAAACTCACTTCATAACGTCAGTCAAGTGTTTGAAATAAATCCCTCTGTGAGATGATGTGGCTTCTTACACAGAATAAGTTGAATCAATGAAAGCAGTTGAATCTTCTGTTTATTCAGCTGCTGCGATAGGCATTTTCTGGGTTTCTTCTGCAAGGCGTATTTGGAGTTTCAGTGCGAGAGCGCCCTCTGGCCTTTGGATGGAGATTTACTGCTGATCACAGAACCGTGCTTCACTGAAAGATACGCATGACAATCGCAGCTTCTGTCGAATCGCGATCTTGATTCCATTTCGATTTATCGTGCAGCCCTAACTGTATATATAACAAAAATGTACTCTGAAAGAAGTGTTAAAGCCATATTTTTCATTGTATGGGCCTAAAGCACTGAGACATTTTTCAAAATATCATCTTCTGTGTTCCACAGAAAAACTAAGGTTTGGAATGACATGCGGGTGAGAAAATTATGACAGGAATTAAATTTTTATCTGTACGATCCCTTAAATATCTCATGTAGTGTTGCTTCTCAAGAAATGTAAATTATTTCAAAGGTTTATCAATATTTTAGCTGGAAAATTAGACAAAAGAAGATTATTACGAACATGAATTTTTTCAAGTGTGGAAGGTCATGTGTACATCGATTGTTTCAAAAGTTGTTACCTGTAATATGATAGGTGACTTGTCGGTTTCCAGGTGAGCTGTCGTTGTCCCGTGTATTCAATACTGCCACCACTTCACCAGGTGCATCACTCTCACGAACACTTCCGTAGTAACGGGGCTGAAGAAACTGCGGTATGTTGTCATTGGAGTCGCTCACTGCTATAGTTATAGTTGTTGAGGATGACTGGCTGGCAGGATCTCCAAGGTCAAATGCCCAGACTGTAAGACTATGGGCAGGGCTCTGTTCATGGTCCAGCCCTTTCAGTGTTGATATCCAACCAGAGCTGCTGTCAATTGTAAAGTAGGCTCCGTGTTCTTCAATGTTCTCACCGCCAGAGCCACCAAGCAACCCAGGTGGAGCAAGACTGTAAGTCACCTGACCATTAGCTGCCCAATCAGGATCCAAAGCTAGTACTTGCAGAATCCTAGTCCCAGGAGAAAGACCCTCAGTGACTGATGCCTCGTAGTTATCCGACTCAAATGCTGGTTTGTTGTCATTGACATCTTTTACTTTGACCTCCACATCCACAGCCGAAACTGCATCCAAACGTCCCTGCTGCAACATTGCCATCACTTTGAAATGATAGGCCGGTGTCCACTCTCGGTCCAGTGCTTTGTCTAGTTTGATCATACCAGTTTCTTTGTCAACCACAAACACTCCATCACTGTTACTCTCTGGAGTCTGTCCGATCACCGCTGAGAAGCTTACTGGTAAGGACGAGTGGCTAGTTGAGGTGTGTAGATGCACTGCTCCCAACAAGGAACCAATGGGCATGTCCTCTGGCACGGTAAACGAGAACTGTGGCTGGCTGAAGGAAGGTATGTGGGCATTGGCAGACAAAACATGTATGTAGACTGACACAAGGGAATGCCTAACAGGTACCCCGCCATCAGAGGCTTTAACGAAAAAGGACAGAACAGACCCACGCAAAGGGGAGAAATTGCCTTTGGTGACAACCCAGCCACTGTCCGGGTCAATGTCCAGAAGTTCAGTAACTTGCATGCTGGCTTCGCTGTACAGACTGTAGCTCACCTGTCCATTGGCACCTTGATCTAGATCCCAGGCTTGTACTTGCGTCACAAGGGTACCAGGTTCAACCTCGGACCGCACACTTGCATGGTACTCCGAGGCGCCAAACTGTGGAGCATTGTCGTTCTCGTCTAGTATGGTAACCCGGACACTGCAATATCCAGATCGGCCACCAGCATCCACAGCCGCAATGGACAGTACCATCTCACTTCGTTCTTCCCGGTCTAGACGTTCAAGAGTCTTAATTTGTCCATTGCCATCAATACTGAACAAGTCCCGAGCGGAATCTGAGAGCAGCACATACCTCACATCCCCAAACGGTCCAGGATCAGCATCTTGTGCCCTGATTGCAATGACCTTTGATCCCACTGGTGCGTTCTCCCGTAAATCGGCCTCGTACATGCCCTGGGTGAACTGGGGGGCATGTAGATTAGCTCGCTCTACCCGAATGTGCACTTGTGCCGTACTGGTAAACACTCCATCGGAAACGCTTACATTTAGGGTGATGGTGGAAGGCATGCGCTGCATGCGTCGCTGGCCACTCAGGGTCAGGACACCGGAAGCGGCATCAAGCTCAAACAGCATCCTTTCATTTCCAGACACCAGGCCATACTTCAAGCGTTCTGCATCTGAACGGTCTGCATCAGAGGCCTGGATGCATGTAACAAAGTGGCCTTTTGGTGCCAACTCATTGATAGAGGCTTCATAGAGCAGTTGGTTAAATACTGGAGCATTGTCATTTGTGTCCGTGACATCGACTGTGACCCACACTTCGCTGCTCAGTGGGGGAAAGCCCTTATCTGCTGCCTTGACAAGAAACACATAGCGCTGGATGGTCTCATGGTCCAAGGAGCGAGCTGTCAGAATTAGACCACTGCTGCTGTCGATGTGGAAGTGGTCGGTGCTGTTGGTGCGGTCTGGAATGATTTGGTACCGGACAGCTGCGTTTTTCTCAGAGTCGCTGTCCGTTGCGAGAACTTGCAAAGCTGCAGTGCCAATCATGGCAGATTCAGAAATTACAGTTTTGTATGAGGGCTGCTTGAAGACTGGAGGGTTGTCGTTGACATCCAAAACAGTAACTTCAACATCCACTTCTGCACGAGCGCCTGTGAGGCAGTCCGTTGCTCTGACGATGAGTCTGTGGGAAGGGCTAGTCTCATAGTCGAGGGCAGCGATGACACTGATGACACCTGTGTCAAATCCAATGGAGAAGAGTGTTCCTGGGTCACCGTGCGTGATTGTGTAAAGGACACTCTGGCCTTCAGGGCTGCTGGCGTTTATTCCCAGAATTGGAGTCCATATTGGTACGTCTTCGCTCACTTTCACTGAGTAGAATGGTCGGTCGAACACTGGCATTGCTCTGTTTACCACTGTGACGGGAAAGGTGACTGAAGAGGAAAGAGGTGGTGTTCCCATGTCACAGGCGAACACCAGAACCTGATATTCCACACTAGAGAGATCAGCCTCGAAAGCTCTCCGTAAGCGAAGCTCGCCACTCAAACGGTCCATTTCAAAATGTCCCAGTTCATCCTGCAGAAAGTAGTTCACCTCTCCATTTTGCCCTTTGTCCCGGTCCACTGCTGTCACTCGAAATATCGCTGTCCCAGGCTCCGCTTCCACTTGCACAGCAGCATAGTATGGCAATCCAACAAAAACTGGAGAATTGTCATTGACATCGCTGACTTGAACTCGGACCAATGCTCTTGCAACACGGAGCCGATTTTCCTCACGGCCTGCTTGTACCAAAAGTCCATATTCCTCCTCCTCCTCCCTGTCCAAAGGGACTCCAACAGTTTCAATGGCACCAGACGTTGGCCTAATACGAAATTTCCCACCTGCATTTAACAAAGTATAACGCAGGGGTTCATTCAACTTGTTCCCTAGTGCTGTAACGACAGCAACTGTTGTTATGTTACCATTGTTTTCCTCAATGTTGGCATTGTAGGTATTATGAGTAAAAGCCAGGCCACTGTCCAGAGCCTCATGAACCAGGACAGTAACCAGAGCGGTAATGGAGAAGCGTCCGTCTGAAACACGGACGTTAAATCGAAATCGTTCTTTGCTAAAAGTACTGTTTCTTACAGTCAACAGTCCAGTGCTTGGCTCAATGCTGAAATGTTCTATGCTGCCATCGGTCAATGAGTAGGTGAGCTCTGACTGGTCATTACCATCGGGATCGGTAGCAAAAACTTGTAGGGCTTCCACACCTTCATAAGTTGGGAGCAAAAGGACAGCTTCATAGGATGCCTGAGAAAACTTAGGCGGGCAGTCGTTGACATCTTGCACCCCAATGGTGACTTCTGCAGGATGCTCAGCTGAGAGCTGTGGATGTCCACTGTCTCGGACGTTAACATGGAAACGGAATGTAGGTGTGGTTTCATGGTCAAGCTGACCAATTGTTCTTATTGAGCCAGTACCGGCATCTACTGCAAAGAAGCGCCTGGCAGATTCTTCCATTATCTGGTACACCAACAGGGCATTATGGTTGCGGTCAGCGTCACTTGCTCGTATGACTAGCGGTTGTCCATTGTCACTTTGCACAACACTGTTAAGCCCGGCACCTTCACTGATACTTCCATGGTACCGTAGCTGTTTGAACACCGGTGTATTGTCATTTTGGTCGAGAACTGTAACAGTTATTGTAGCATTTGAGGCCTGTCCAGCCATGTTGCTTGCGGTGACTATTAGCACGTAGGAGGAAACAGTTTCAAAGTCTAGTGTTTTCTGCGTAGTGATCACTCCACTATACTGGTTGATGCGGAATGTCCGATGACCATTGCCGTGGCGAATGTCATAGGTAAGGGTGGACAGACTTAGAGCGTTCACTGTGATTACTGAAGTTCCAATGGCAACACCTTCTGATATATCTGCCTGATATTCACTTTGGGGAAACTTGGGACCAGCATTATCTGACAAGGTGACTGCAATTCGGACGACAGCTGTTGAAGACAATGCTGGAGAACCGTTATCCGTTGCTTTAACAGACAAGACGTAGTGACCGATGTTGGACAGGTCCAGCTCCCGAGCCAATGAGATGATGCCCAAAACAGGATCAATCTGGAAAGTGTTTCCTTTGTTTCCTAAATTGAAAAAGAAAAAAATGAGTGTAAGAAAAGAAAAAAGACCTTACAAATATACTGTATCAGCACACACATTATTGTATAAAAGGAAATACATGTCATAATGCATTAAATTGTATGCATGTTTGCAATTATGTAAAGAAAATAGTAAAAAATGTGTACACATCTACATTTTTACAATTTTCCTGATTTTAGAATAATAATATTAAATAATTTAAATTATGAAATAAAAAATATGTTGTGACAAAACATTTACCAAAAATGGCCAAGGCCCGCCGAAGAGGCCATATGACTGACAGGTAAAGCAACAAATCACGTTTCGTTTTGTGCCACGTCATGTTTATGGGCGTGGAAATGTTTCCACAATAACAGACTGGTGTGTAAAACTCTTGAACGTATTTTAAAGATTCTATGCCGCAAACTTTAAATTTTTCACACACTTTTGAAAATCCAGCATTTAGTTGATCGTGATAAGTGCTCATCATCACAGTTGTAAACACGACAGTTTTCTTCTTCCATGAGGGGGTTTGGCATCACAGTATTTTTGTTTCCAGGTGGAACGTTAAAGAATGCCAACTCACACGTCTCCTAGAAATTCTGTATAATTTAACAAATCCGATGACGACTTCTAAACTCCTGAATTGTTTCCAGCTAAGTGTGCCATATGCATCAGACATTCAGCCAAACAAAACTAAACTAATAAAATAAAATAAAATAAAATATGCTATGCTAGCTCATATGCTAACACAAATCCAAAATCAATTTTTCCAAAAGTTTTAAAAGATCATGAGACAAATTCATTGGAGTGTGTACAAACTTTGACAGGTAGTGTATGCGAGCGTGTGCATACCTGAGTCGATGCTGTAACTGATTTGTGCATTTTGGCCCTTGTCCTTATCGAGTGCAGTCACTGTGAGAACAGCTGATCCCAGTGCCGCTGATTCATACACCTGTCCATCATACATCACCATGGTGAAAAGAGGGGCGTGGTCATTCACATCCTCTACACCGATCAGGACACGAGCAAGGCTACGTCTGTACGGGAACTCTTGATCCTTTACCTAATATAGAAGCAAAGTAAAGAAGAAAGCAAGAAAGATGGAGACAAAATAAAGAGAGCGGTAGAGGGAAACAAAAATTAATTCCCTGTCTGAGACAGACAGCAATATCCAACACAAGAAAACAGCAACACACACACACAAACTCATACAGACAAAACAAACTCGCTCACTGTCAGACGGAGTGGATAACATCTCTCTCCGGATTATAATAACAGATTTCATCTGGTTGCAGGCAGCAGGAATATCCGTGTGCTTATTAGATATGACACTCACTGTCTCTCACCCTCGTCAGGGGAGAGCGGAAACAATGAGTGATACAGATCAGATCAATAATTAGATCACAGTGGAGAAACGACACAGGTGCAGACGACATTAAACTATTGACGGCTGCCAAAGCACAAGGAGCAATCTCCTGTTCCTGTCATACCTGCACTCAAGCATGGAGAGCGTGAAAGAGAGACAGGAGGGAGGCAAACTATCAACACTAGTCAAACGATAACTCTGCTGTTCTATCTATCTATCCAGTAAGAGACACAATGTGCTCTCAAAAATAAAATAAAATCAAATCAAATTTATTTGGTAAAAAAAAACACATGTAGAGTGTTTACATCTATTTATCTATGAAATGTTCAAGTCTTCATACTTTAAAACAAATTAAAGAAAAAATAAAAGAAAATAATAAAAGAAAAAAAAAATGAAATACAGTTCAAATAATAAAAATAATAAAACTAGAGCTTCCATTTCCTGAAAAATAAGTGTGAGTGGTGGTTGTTTGCTGACCCAAGTCAAAATAATGGTTGGCAAAGCACTGCTATGCATTTCTAAAGAGTTTTAGTGCATTACTATGTGGCTGATGCGGTGTACTGGTTGTGGTATTTTCATAATATCTATTTGTAGCAATCTGAGTTACCATGATTGTGAGGATGTGCTGAGTTCGGCTCTCGTGGTCCAGTCTGCGAGCCGTGTAGATGATTCCATTGTTAGGGTCGATGCGAAAGAGCCGCATGCTGCTGGGGTCAACGCTGCTCTGAAGGCTAAAGGTCAAACGGTGACGCTCGTCACGGTCAGACGCCAACACCTGAACCACCTCAGTATCCGGGGGCGTGTCTTCTGTGATTGTGATGTCATAGGTGGGCTGGGAAAAAACGGGGGCGTTGTCGTTGTTGTCCAGAACAGTAATGTGGACCTGTGAAAACAAATTAAAAAACATACAGGAAGTCAACATGAAATGTAATTTCTCAGTAGAAGTGTTGTTACTTTTAACTAAAACTAAATATATATATATATATATATATATATATATATACTGTATATATACACACACACACACATATATATATTCATTAATTGGAATGAAGTTGGAATAAAATACAAATATTAGATAAAAAACAAAACCTTAAAAAAAATTATTAAATATGCTGCCTGAAACAATATAAGTTTCAGTTGAAATACTAAAATTACTAAAACTAAAGTTAAATAAAAATAAAACTAATTAGAAAAAAAGTAAAAAAAAAAATAATTAAAAAAAATCTAAATTACTATAACTTAAACTTAGCTTAAAATAAAAAAAATAAATATAAAAGCTAATTCAAAATGTTAACATATACTTGGAAGTCAACATGAAATGTAATTTCTCAGTACAGGTGTTGCTACCATTAACTAAAACTATGTTTGTGTTAAAATGTAAAAAAAGTTTGAAAATAAATAGCCTATTAAGTCTAAATATTTAAGTATTTGGCTCTGTGATGAACATCACAGCAAATACACAAATCTGAACGGCTGTTTAAATCATTTAAACACCTTTCAGACACAGAAAGTAGTCAGTCATTACCGTGATATATCGCATTACCGAATACCGGCACAAGTCTAATTGGAATAAAGTTGAAATAAAATAAAATATAAATATTAGATTAAAAAACGAAAACTTAAAAAAAAAAAATAGATATGTTGCCTGGGCAATTCACTGAAATAATAAATAATAATAATAATATAATAATATAAGTTTTTATAGGCTTTTTATAAGTTTACTAAAATGACTAAAACTAAAGTGAAATAAAACTAAAACTAATTAGAAAAAAATACATAAATTACCATAACTTAAACTAAGCTTAAAACAAAAAAAACTAAATATAAAAGCTAATTCAAAATGTTAACATACACTACAACAGTACAGAAGTAATACTAAAATAACACTGCTAAGTATACATTCATGGTCCTATTGTGAATGATTCACCAGTAAACGTTATTACAAAACAAAGCAAAACAAAGCAAAGCAAAGCAAAGCAAAGCAAAACAAAACAAAACAAGCAAAGTAAAGTGAAGCAAAACAAACAAAACAAGCAAAGTAAAGCAAAGCAAAGCAAACCAAAACTAAACAAGCAAAGTAAATAAAAGCAAAACAAAACAAGCAAAGTAAAGCAAAGTAAACCAAACCAAACCAAAACAAAACAAAACAAAACAAAACAAAACAAAACAAAACAAAACAAAATAATCATTCACTTGAAAATGCCACATTGTGCAAGTTCTTTGGGTTGCAAATGTTGTTCCAGGTTTTTTCTGTCAAAATAAATTATTGTAAGTGGAAAATGCAATCTTGAAATGTTTTTTCTCATCTGTACTCAATAAGAAAGCTCATGAAATTCAAGCACTGTATATTATATTAGTAATTTTGA
The DNA here is from genome assembly GCF_001515605.1 of Sinocyclocheilus anshuiensis. Classification (NCBI taxonomy): domain Eukaryota; kingdom Metazoa; phylum Chordata; class Actinopteri; order Cypriniformes; family Cyprinidae; genus Sinocyclocheilus; species Sinocyclocheilus anshuiensis. The sequence continues at coordinate 933,884 of NW_015546037.1, read as the reverse complement.
TCACATCTAAATAAAGCAGCCTTGTATTGACTGTGTTTGCAAATTTTCTACATTTCAGGAGTTTTATTTACTACAAGTCTAAGTGAAGTTCTCTGATCAATACTGATAAAACTTGATTGAACTTAATGAAAATCACATGACTTGCACGCACCATGAGTGTACGAACAAATCGGAGCTGATTGAACACTGAAACGCAAACAAATCGGCTGACGCAAATACTCAGTTATCACTAACTTGTATTAATAGCCCCACCGGTCCGAGGAGCACGCAGACAGCGTGAGAGCACACAACTGTGAGTGTCTGTGAGCGTGTGAGATCGAAACACGTTAGCTGATCTAATTATAAAGTAATAACAGACGTGCACTTCCGTCTCACACTCGGCCTTGCAGAGACATGCTGAGCGCCATCTGTGTGTGTGTGTATATCGCAGACAGTGAATGAATGTATATTTGAGTATGAAAGTGTGTGAAAGATGGTGCTTTCTAAATAGAGAACTAGTCTTGGAGAAGAATACAATCGCTTTCATCATTTTCTTTCCATTTGTCCCTTCTCTGACCCTCCCTCCAGCACTCTCTGTTCACATGTGTGTGTTTGTACTTTGTATTTTTAAAGGAGTGCATTTAGCATCCAACATATGCAACTGACTGAATTTGAATTAGTTATCTTTTGTGTTTATGTTCTTATGTATGCGTGTGTATATGTTAATTTACTTTATAGTGAGTGAATAAACTGAATAAATGTGAGAGCTCTTCCTGTCATCCTCCTCCCAAAGCACTGCAGCAGCTTCTACTCTGAAAGATGAACAGATCGATCATTCATTTTTCCTCACTCTCCCACATTTTTCCTTTCAGGATGGATTGTGTCCTTTAAACTCTGACCTTCACGGACATATTAGACTGAAAAAGGCTCGTATCCATGGCAACGGAGCTATCAATCCGATGGGACCTTGACATCAGGGATAGGCAATCTGAACGATGACAGACGTTATCAATCAAACCCTCACCATCAAACATCAGCATCAATCATCGACTAAACAGTTGCTGTCAAGCGGACAAACACTAACTCTGCTCCAAAACCTAGTGAGCTTCCTCCCTAGACACTTTCAAAAGCATGTAAAAGACAAAAAAGCTGCTCCAAATATAAGAAGAAACATTATGCTGCCTTTTAACATCATGTCTGGCCATATTCTAAGGAATAAAAGCAATGCAAAAAAGTACTGTAAGTGAAAGAGATGCCATACGATATCTAAAAATTAAGTGGAGAGAAATGCGGATTATACACATGAATTAATACAGATTTATAAATATTAAAGCAACTAAAATATAAATTATATTAATATATATTTAATATAAGATAAAAACATAAATTATATAAACATTAATATTAATTTTACATATAGATCAAATATTAATTTGAC
>NW_015546037.1:901711-932395 GCF_001515605.1 Sinocyclocheilus anshuiensis | reverse complement strand
ACACACACACAGATAATTGCACACAGATTCAAACTCACACCACTGTAGTACTCAGGTACACCAGATGAGGGCGATACAGGGTTTGGAAGTGCTAAATATACAGACATCCTACATATGCAAAACACTAACACAATATATGCAGACATATACACTCTCATATGTATGCATGTGTGTGTGCTACTCTGAAGAGATATAAAAAAGATTCCTCCATTTTCTAAGACTTCAAGTCTATATTTTTCTACACATCCTACACAAACACAGTCTAACAGACACATGCTGCCCACAAACACACAGCGCTCTCTAGATTCTGCTCAAAGAGGAAAGAGTGCCTCATAGACTATTAACACCAACAAAAGAAAGGCAAACCAAAAATATGGATCAAAGAAACAACTGTTATCGCACAGTGAAAGTCAGCTGTTAGACTATAAGGGATAGTTCACCCAAAAATGAAATATTTGTGATTATTTACTCACACTCACGTCAATCCAAACCTTTCTTCCATGCAACGCAAGAGATGTTACAGAACGTTCACATTGCGCTTTTCCACACAACAAAATCAGACCAGAAGCTGTCAAGCTCCAAAATGCACTATAAAAATGGCTGAATCATATGATAACTTTGTGTGAGAAACAAGCTGAAATTTCAGTTATAATTCACTGTAAATCTTGCCCTCCACCACAGGCCTCAAACTTCACTCTAGACTAGTTTTGCTACATTTTGATTAGTCACATGACAATGAATAACAAACTTTGGTATCACTCATTTTATCATTTCATTTAAAACTGAACAACACAAACAAGACTTAAATTTCAGTCTGTTTTCATTCATTCACACAAAACTTCAAAAGACTTGAAATACATAGTGTTCAAGTCACATGCACTACTTTTCTGGTGTTTTTTTTTTAGCCCCTTAAAGCTATTTGCTTTCATTGTATGGAAAAAAAGCAGTGTCACCATTCTGACTTACATCTATAAAAGAAAAAAATTCACGTCATTTTGGAACAACATGAGGTTGAGCAAATGGTCACAGAACTGTCATTTACAGGGGAACTATCCCTTTAAGACGTAGATCGCCTTGGTGCATGAGTGTGTTCGAACCCCTATGCGTGTGAACAGAGGTGAAGTGTGTTTTGGCAGGGTGCTATGCTCCCTCTTCACACTCGTTCTACCCAGGGCACATCAATCATCTCGTGCCGCCTGTTGCTGTAACACCTGGTTGAGAGATACACTTACATACGCATACACTCACTTACACACCCTTTCATTCATCACCGTCAACCCTCGCTGTCCTCACACACTCTCCCTCGTCTGGCAAGCTAACCCTGGGCTGACCCCTGACCTTTATGCACACTCGATTGGCTGTTTAATGACGCATTTAATCAGGCCGCAGATGATAAGGCTGGGTCAACGACCGCCAGAAGGGTTTTAGGTAGCTCATAAACAACACACACACACACACACATGAATGGAAGCAGGAATTAAACCATTATCGCCACTGCACAGTAAATGCGAAGCGCACACACACACACACACACACACACACACACACACACACACACACACACACGCATACAGCAATATATCAAATGCACATTTAAATCACATTTGTATCAAGAAACACACCCTCAAATTCACATCCCAACCAATCATGTTTAAGCAACACAGCACAACACCAAGGGATGATGGGAAAGCAGAGCTAGCTGATGGTTAAACGGCAACAGAGCAAGAGCAGTTCTGCTGAACTTATATAAATATAGAGAGGGACAGACAGAGGGAGAAAGAGAGAAAGACTGGAGAAGAAAGAGACAAATAGAATCACTGAAAGAGAGAGACAAACATGCAGAGAGAAAAAAAAGACAGAAAAACAGACAGTCAGGTAGAAAAAGAGACAGACAGACAGACGGAGAGAGAGAGACATCAGGGCTAGACAATAAGGACTGACCTGATGAAATTGTCACGGCGTCATTACGTAAGTTTATCATTTGCTGGCGTTTAGAAGATGTCAATATTAACATTAAAGCAATTTAAAAACCATTTAAGATGCGAAAAGAGAACTCTCCAAGATGGGCATTTGGACATATTTTGGTCTGTTTTTGTCCACTATAGCATTATTAGATGCGAAAGAAATGGTTTATGTAAAAATAACAGTTTTGGAGAGTATTAAGTAAAGTGAACATTAACATCCTGAAAAAAAATCCATGTGTATCAGTATAGTGGATCCGTGCATTCAGTCTTAAAGTGACAGTTGCATACATGTAAAACCTGCTGCGGTTTAGGCAGTTCACTCCAAAATGAATATAGTCATAATTTACTCCCTCTCAAGTTGCTCCAAAGCTACATGAACTTCTTCAGTTGAACCCAAATTAAAAAAAAAACTTGAATATTGGTAACCAAACAGTTGATGGTAGCCACTGACTTCCATATTATAGAAAAAAAAATACTATGGAAGTCAATGGCTACCGTCAACTACTTGGTAACAACATTATTTAAAATAACTTATTTTATGTTCAAAAGAAGAAACAAACAACTAAAGTGGAGGGTGAGTAAATGATGACAAAATGTTCATTTTTGGGTGAACTATCTCTTGAATGTTAAACAACAAAAGAAAAAGGGGAAATCATTAACTGCTTTTGACTGAATAACTTTTGTGTGTGTAATCTACATTTAATTTATACAGTGAAGACTATGGATTGTTATTTTACATTTGATTATTCTTATCTATTTCTTATCGGAATACTACCTGAAAAGCACTGTATTTCATTTGTAGGACTTTTCTATTGTATTTATCTGTGCTATTGCTTGTAATTTGTTCATTATTGACTGTTTGTTTGTTGTAATGTTTTAACTTAGTATTAGTTTTTGATGTGCTATCAAATGGGAATTGAAAACTGTGAAACTTCAGTGTTAACCAAATAAAAAATGTTGGTGTTGTAACAACTTTATTTATTAGAAACATCGGCTCAAAAACAATGAAAACTAACTTTTTTTCTTTGTGGTGGGACAACGGAAAATTTCAACCGGGCAACATAAAAATCATTGCGTTGAGCCCTGGACATGCAGAGAGAGAAAGACAGACAGACAGAGCTGAAGACAGAAGAAGAGATCACAATACAGAATTACAAAAGAGAAAGAGAGAAACCACAGAAAGAAAAACTGACAGAGAGAAGAGTTAAAAAAAGAAGAGGAAAAGAGTTCGGCTGAACTAATAAAGATACCTTCTGTAGAACAGTTCCTGCCGCAAGCGGTCTGTTGTATATAGAACATCTCACGGAAAGAGCGTGGACCTTCCCATACGAAGCATTTAGAAAGAGAGAGAGGAAGAGAGGATGGAAGAGAGATACAGTAGAACAACAGAAGTAAAGAATGGAGAGTCGAAGTATAAAAGAAATAAAGAGGAAGTGGCCTGTGACTCAAGAAGAGGAGGAGAAAAAGAGAGGCAGAGCAGCGAAAGAGTGCAGAGCAGGTGCTGCTGAAGCAAACAGAAGGTATCTGAACACCAAACGGCATGCATGCTGCAAATCTGACTCTCCCATTGCCTACCAGATCAACAGATAGAGGACCTCAGTGTCCGGAACATCAACATCACTGTGTAATAACTCGGCGTTATTAATATTACTGTAGAGAATTATTAAAATTAACACACTCTCTAATATTGTACAATATAATATAATATAATATAATAATTAACCATCAGGGCGGTCATTAGTATTAGGGCTGCACAATATTGGAAAAAACTCACATTGCAATATATTTTTTTTCTGCGATATATATTGCGATTTGGGAAAAAAATCAGATGACTTCAATAGCTCTATTTGGAAAAAAAAAAATCAATGATTGGGGTGATTTTGTAGGCAAGTAAATCAGCATAGGAAATAAACAAATTACAAGCATAGATAAATAACAGAACAAAGATACAAATGAAATAAGCAGTGCTTTATATTTTTCAGGTAAGTCTAACAGTATTCAGGTACAGAAACTGAATAATCAAATGTAAAATAACACTGCAGTTTTCACTATAAAATCTAATAAATCTGTGTTAAAGCTACAAAAGTGATTTTTCTGTGTTTTGTTGTTTGATTAACATTTATGACAGAGAGAGCAACAGGAACATTAAACTGATGTGAACCAATATACTGTTACACATCCATTTTCTTTCTCAATTGTTTCCCTTCGCCTAAGCCATAAGCAACTGTGTTTACAAGGATACTTGCAGAGCACAGTATTTCAGGCACAAATAGACGCAGAAGTGAACCGAATTCAGTGTTCACGTGCATCTGCGTGGATCTCACCGCGTCTACACTGGACGCGAGCGGTATGGCGCGGCGCGACAAAATACAATAGAACTCATTATAATCAGTGATGCTGTCTGTCTACACTGGATGTGGCGCAACACGACAAATCCCCGACAGTAAACTGATGCCTCATTCTCTTTATGATGTACTGACACAAAGTTCAAATGATATGCAATGGTCGCTTTGTCACGTCCAGTGTAGACAGACTTTGGGGCTGTTCACATATTGCGCCTAAAAACGTGTGGAAAACGCCAGCTGCGCCGCTTTCTCCAAAACGCTCGGGAGCTTGCACTTTCGTGGCATCTGCCATTGCTAAGCAACCGTGACCTGCACTCTCCACGACGACGCGAAAGTTTCAACAAAGGATAAATGGATTTCCAGCACTGAAAATCGTTTGCAGTAGTTCTGCTAGTAAATTTATTTCAAATGGGTATCTCTGTACAGCTGTCGCGTCTGGTGTAGACGCGGTGTCTGTGTGTGAGCAAAGAAAACGATCAGTATAAATATAACGATCAGTATACTAAACATCGCACATCCTGATGCTAAAACAATATATCGTGCAGCCCTAATTAGTATGTGTTTTTTGCAGTTGATATTTGGTTTGTTTTAATAATATAATATAATATAATATAATATAATATAATATAATACAAGTCAACTGTGTCTAATAGACAGTAGATGGTTACTTGAACACACACACACAGTTGTACGAGAACAGCAGTGGCATTACTATTTGATTAAGAGAAACAGGAATTTTTGAGTACACTACATAATTGTTATCTGTACTTGCTATCTTTAACTCCTTTGTCTTTAGCAAAGGTTTGATGCAACATGAAACTTTAACACGCACCCACACATATTTGCATGCTTCAACTGTAGCATGTGACACACTTTCTTCTGTGTATTTTTCTCACATGAAATCAACGTCGTAAACGTGTGGCTAGTGTCGGACAGGCGGGTTTTCCGAGTCGAGGGTAATGGCATGTTCTAGGAAGCAGGCAGCTACAGCGGTGCAAATATTGACAAGCTCGTTTAAGGCTCAAACAGTGAGAGTCTGGATACAGTAAGACAGGAGATCTCAGTGTACCTGATAAAGCTGTTTGAACTTGCTGTTTTGGCAGTGGCTGATGTTCAGTGAACAAGAAAAACAGAAGGGGAGGGAACTAGAAAACAGAAGGGGGAATGAACGGTTGAGCACCCAAAAAGGTGAACGGGTTGAGAGAGATAGGAAGGGAGGATGGTATGTGAGGTAGACAGATAGAGAGATAAATAAAGAATGGCTGTAGAGGACAAAAACAAAAAGTTATGAGGTGATTCATCTCCGTCCCAACTAGGTGAAACATGAAACATCTCCGCAGAGAGCAAAATAATGTGAAGCAAAAAACACAGCTAATGAGGACTTCAAGTCATGATATGTTACATATTTGAATTTTGGACCAATGAGATTTCAATGTGGGTGGAGCAGTTAAAATAGAGTGCAGCCTTGCTTGACCGCTTTTTCAGCTGCCTTGGTTCTGGAAGGTTTTTCATTCTATTTGGGATATTAAAAAAGTATTTGTTAAAGAATGATAGGCTATGAGCCAAACCAACTAGCTTTGAGGTGAATCACAAAAGGTACAAGACTGTGTAAAGAGCTACAGTCCCATTGTTAAAGATGTAATTTAATTAAAACCTAAAATATAAATCCGTTATTGATTTTATATAAACACTTATACTAAACACTATAAATTGTACAATTATATACGTTTACAAAATAAGCATTATCTTAAAAATAGTGCCTGTTCCAAATTTTTAGAAATATGCCTTGTGTATTCATTTTGGTTTCATATTGTTTTGAAGAAAATGTTTATTTTCAAAAATTACATTTAATGACTGAATCAATGAGTACATTTTAATTTAATGACTCTAGGTGTAGACGCGGTGTCTGTGTGTGAGCAAAGAAAACGATCAGTATAAATATAACGATCAGTATACTAAACATCGCACATCCTGATGCTAAAACAATATATCGTGCAGCCCTAATTAGTATGTGTTTTTTGCAGTTGATATTTGGTTTGTTTTACTAATATAATATAATATAATATAATATAATATAATATAATATAATATAATATAATATAATATAATATAATATAATATAATATAATATAATATAATATAATATAATATAATATAATATAATATAATATAATATAATATAATATAATATAATATAATATAATATAATATAATATAATATAATATAATATAATATAATATAATATAATATAATATAATATAATATAATATAATATAATATAATATAATATAATATAATATAATATAATATAATATAATATAATATAATATAATATAATATAATATAATATAATATTTGGTTTACTAATATAATATAATATAATATAATATAATATAATATAATATAATATAATATAATAATTAATTTAGGTTTGTTTTATGATCAATTATTTAAAATGTATTAAGGCCTGTTCACACCAAGGACGATAACTATAAAGATAACGATAAATATATAGTTCTAAAAATCGTTCTCAATATTAAAGAATAGCAGAGTCCACACAACAACTATAATGATAAAGACAGGTGGACGCTAATATCGTTATCTTTATAGTTATCGTTCTTGGTGTGAATGGAGCTTAAGTAATTTGTTTGTGTAAGGTTATACAAACCTTACATCACCATAGATACAGACAGCGGCAAGCAATCTCCATGGTGACCATGGAATGGCAAAATATAGCAATACAACGCCACAAATCATGCAGTGAACCACAAACATTCCCACCAACTCTAAACCATAATATGCAAATATTTGTCCTAATTAATCTGTAAAAGCCAAACCTATCATTATATAATCCAATTATACATATATATACTTAAAGATTTTGTTATAAATAAAGTACAATTATTTCTAAAAACACACCATTTAAAATTTAGAATTTTTAAAATGTAAAAAAGATTTACAATTTCAAACATTGTTACAATAAATCCCAACCCCTGGCATTTATTTTCAATCCTTCACTAAATGCTAAAAATCCACTTGCATGTCTATCCTGCAGCTAAAGTCATCTCTAAATTGCATAGATCATCACATTAACATAAAGCATCCAAGCACTCACCTGTGATGTCAAACCATAAGGAGGCGGAGCCTTGCTGTTGGGCAGAGACCACGCCTACGATGTCCGCCACTTTATCAGTTTCCATGACGGTGAAATTGTAAAGCTGCTCGTCGAAGGCGAGAGGAACGGGGCTGGCCGGAGGACGGCGGATCCACTCGATGTGCAAACGAGCCGTCGCCCAGCGCTGAGGACGTCCATTATCCACTGCCTTCACCTGCAGTCAGAAGTTAAACGCACATCAGGAAGACAAGAACACCAGGCATTAAAAGGGCTGAACTGAAATGGAAGAATGCATCCAGTGAACGAACCTTTTAGAAGAAAAAGAAATTTAAAATGTCAACTCCCTCATTAAGAGAATTGAGCTGCTATATATGTCAAGGGAGTTTTCCAAGACCTAGAAATTATTATTTATGAGTTTACACTCCTGGTTAAACCTGGTGAGACTATTTCTTGTCCTAATATCAAATATGGATGATTTATATAATTCCAATTAGGTAGGGGAAAAATTGGCATGTTTATGGAACATGTCAGGTATTTGGTGCATGAACAAAGTGGTCTAAACAGCTCTAAACATGGCCAAGATGGTCTACCAAGTTTGCTTGCTAGTTTGTTTGTTTATTTATTTATATTTTTATTTTATTTTCTGTTTTATTTTATTCTATTCTATGTTATTATTCCATTTTATATTTTATTTTGTCTGTTTTATTATTCTTTTTTATTTTTATTTTTTTTATTATTATTTTATTCTTTTTTGTTTTGTTTTATTATTCTTTTATTTTATTTTAGTCACATAATATAAAACACTGTATTTCATTTTATAATCACATGCATGTGTGAGATTAACTTAGAAGCTCAAGGGCCAAAGGTGACTCACGGTAAGAATATCATAGGTTCCAGCTGTGAACTGTTTCTTGGGTGATGAAACCACACCGGTTTTGGCATCGATTACGAACTTCCCATCCTCGTTGCCATCGACGATGCTGTAGGAGAGTTCAGCGTTGGCGCCCTGTTTTTTGTTTTGTTTTATTATTCTTTTATTTTATTTTAGTCACATAATATAAAACATTCATTTTATAATCACATGCATGTGTGAGATTAACTTAGAAGCTCAAGGGCCAAAGGTGACTCACGGTAAGAATATCATAGGTTCCAGCTGTGAACTGTTTCTTGGGTGATGAAACCACACCGGTTTTGGCATCGATTACGAACTTCCCATCCTCGTTGCCATCGACGATGCTGTAGGAGAGTTCAGCGTTGGCGCCCTGGTCTTGGTCGTAGGCGAACACCCGATAAATAGGAGCGCCTCGCTGTTTACGGGTGCGCTCGGGTAAACGGACCTGGTACACCTTCTCTGGAAATGTTGGTTTGTTATCGTTAACATCCAACACCTGGATCACCACCCATACTGTGGTGTGTCTGGGAGAAGGACCGCCATCTGATACAGTCACCTGGACACAAAAACAGTGATGAGCATGAGGATAAAACTCACATTTGCATTCAAAACACTAATGTCTTTGAAAGAAGTATTTTCTGTTCACCAAGGCTGAATTTATTTGATCAAAAATACAGCCAAAAACCGTAATATTGTGAAATATTATTACAATTTAAAATAGCTGTTTTGAATATATTTTTAAAATGTAATTTATTCCTGTGATGCAAAGCTGATTTTTCTGCATCACTACTCAGTGCCTTCAGTGCCACATGAATCTTCAGAAATCATTCTAATATGCTGATTTGCTGCTCAAGAAACATTTTAATTTCATTTCATTTAATTGTGGGGCGAATTACAGATTTGTTCAGATCAAACTCGAAGCATGAGTTACAGCACAAGAGATGCTTGCCTTAGTAAACACTACTATTCATGGTAAAAAACCATTATAGATGGACAGGAAAGGAGAAATAAGATTCTCTATGACCTAGTGATCTTCTACATATTTTTTCTCTCTGTAGAACGGAGGGATGATGAGTCATGTTCCGCTTTTCTCTCATTTCCTGTTTCTGATATTCGGTCCATTTTTCTTTTTCATTAGCAAACATGCCCATCGCTCATCCACCAATCAGCACGGCCGCACGTGGCCGCCGGCCAATCAGAAGAGTGCAGTGGAACATTTAAATGATATCATTAAAAACAAAAGACATTGTGTGCGCCATCCATCTCGGCAACAACAACAGAACGATTAATTCAATTCACTTTATTCATTTCCTTTCACAGACTGCCGTGCCACGCCTGTACAAATTCAATATGTCTGTCTGAGAGAAAGAAAGAGGGAGCAATAAATGAGAAAAAAGAGGGGGATTGTAATAAATTAAAGGGGCATTTGGTCTGTGGAATGTTTGGGTGTCAAGGGATCACACGGTGAACGGGTAACATAACATGAGTGACAAGTTCGTTCTCAAAAGATCAACACGACAAATCGCTTTTATTACAAACACAAAACACCCACTTGAAACACTTTTGCACTTAAACATACTAGCAGAGCAAGCATTTTGAATTTCAAACAGGCGTCTATAGGACTCAGTCAGAACCCGTCGATAATGTTGCGTTCATATGAAGTGAAAATTGTCGTAATTCTCCCGTCCCTCACAAAATTGATCTGCAATTTGGAGGCAGTGCAAATTAGCATGGCTCGCAGCTCTCACACCTGATGTGTGTTTGTGTGAACGGAGCTATATGTGTCAATGTGGGTTTGCATGAGTGTGTCTCACCTCCAGTACGTGCTCAGCCTGTTGTTCACGATCCAGTTTCCGAGAGGTTGTGGTAATCAGACCTGCAACACACAAAATCATTCGTTTTAGCAGGCGCTTTATAAATATTCTTTGATCCAACCACTTCTGCAGTCTCTAACTACAAGTAAAGACAGTTATTTAAGTTTCACAAACCTTAAATTCACAAAACCAGCTTCATTGTTGTTAGATGAAATTCACTAAAAGTAATGATTACTTAGAGTTTTTGATACCGTAAGAGAACAACATAGAGTTTTTGAATGATTCTGTTAAAATAATGATATCATACGAGTCATTTGCTTGTGAATCGGTCAGCACTGGTCTCGCTACATGCAGCAACTCAATAGTTTCCTTCCCATGGTTTTGTGATGCACAGTTTTTCCTCCTCATGTTCAGTTCAGACTACAAGCATAGACCGGATACAAATGTAATTTCTTTGGCATGGCGCTATAGATTGAGCAACAGACCAGTACTGTTGAAAAGCACTGAAGGGAACACTAAAAAAAAACAAAAAAAAAACATTATACATGATATATAGTAGTGAGAGAAAAAATGACTGAAAGATAAACAAGTAAGCAAATAAATAATATAAACAAAACAAAGTATGCAATAAATAATAAAATATGAATAGTAATAAATAATTTACAAATTTTTGGGTCAGAAAGGATTCATTATTCAGCAAGGATGCATTTAATTGAACAAAAGTGACAGTAATAACATTTACTGTATAAAATGACAAAAATTCTGTTTCAAATAAATGCTGTTCTTTTGAACGTTTTATTCAATAAAGAATCCTGAAAAAATTTAGCACTGTTTCCACAAAATACTGAGCAGCAAATCAGCATATTAGAATGATTTCTGAAGGATCATGTGACACTGAAGACTGGAGTAATGATGCTGAAAATTCAGCTTTGATCACAGGAATAAATTATATTTTAAAGTATATTCACATAGAAAATGGTTATTTTAAACAGTAATACTATTTCACAATATTACATATTTTACTGTATTTTTATCAAATAAGTGCAGCTTTGGTGAGCAAAAGAGACTTTTTATGAAAACATTTAAAAATCTCATGGAACCCAATTTTTAGGTAATAATATATTACCTATAATGAATATGGGTAGTGCAATTTATTAAAAAAAAGTTTTTTAATAAAGTTAAAATTACAATCGAAAAGATTATACTTTATCATTACAAAAAACAATTTTTGCTATGTTGATTTTTTTATTTATTTTTTTACTTTTGTAGCCCTGCTGTTGTGCTCCTTCAGTAACGTTCTCCGTGGCTCGTCAAAGTGCTTGCGGGTCCTTAAGTATGCTTTCTGATCAGGCGCATCCCAGGGCGCCCCATCACTGACCCATATCAGAGATGAAGAGAGACACAAGGAGGAAGAGAAAGAGAGGGGGCAGCTGTGTTGAATCGAGTCACAGCGGCGCAGGGCACTCGTACTGAGAGAGAGAAAAAACGGAAGGAGGAAACAAAAAGAGGAGGACAGGAGAGGACGGGAACGTGGGTGGGGGCAAACAAAAAGACCAGAGACAAAAGTTTGCTGATGACATCATGCCTGTAACACACACACACACACACAGTCCGCTTGAGGCCCCACTGGATAATTGCTGCTGCCTGAATGGGGTTTACTGGTCATAGTGGGCAAGCGGGGTCTTAACGTCTACAGACTTCTGATCTCATCGTCATGGCAACCAGAGGCTTGTTACACAGCTACCACTCTTGACCGGCGTGTGTGGGAAAGTAAGTCCGCATACGGGGGCAAAATGGACGGATTAGAGCTTTAATGTTGGACGCCGAACACCCACGCAGGCTTTTTATGCGACGTCCATAATATAGGGTACTCGAAAAAAACAAATCCCCCAGACGCACACTTTCATATAGTTGAAAGTTTCTCTTAAAGGGACAGATCACCCAAAAATGAAAAGTCTGTTATCATTTACTCACCCTCATGTCATTTCAAACCTGAGTTTCTTTCTTCTGTTGAGTACCGTAGAATATATTTTGAAGAATATTGGTAACCAAACAGTTGACGGTACCCATTGACTTTCATAGTATGGAAAAAAAAAATACAATGGAAGTCAATGGCTACCGTCAACTGTTTGGTTACCAACATAGTCCAAAATATCTTCTTTTGTGTTCAAGAGAAGAAAAACTCACACAAGTGACATAAGTCTGAGAAAGAATTTTCATTTTTGGGCGATCTATCCCTTTAACCTACTTTTAACTAACAGCAATGGATTTGGTAATGAGGGTGTCTTTGTATAAGGATCCAATCAGTGAGAATGAGTGTGCGCTTAGCTAAAGAACAGCTGCATTCACTGCATATTAGCATATTAATTAGAGCGACGAGTGATTACAAGCAATTAACTAAAACAGCAACAGTATACAACAGCATACCTATACAGGCCAGTTATCTATTGCGTTTGGAATATACATGAGATGTAGCTTCCTTTTTATCTTTTTAGTTTTTGAGTTATTTTATAATCGCCACATGCATTTATTTCACGGTGCATTTGTCTTTTGTTCCTCCACAGTCGTTAAAGGTTCATACGGGAGGCCTTGATTTCCCAAGAAACTCATTGTGGATAAAAATAACGTCGAAACCTTTGGAAACTGTCGGCGTTGCGTGTGTTTTGTGCGTCGAATGGCTGCAGGTGGGAATTGGCCCATATGAGTGTGTCTGTGATTCACTGGCGGGGTCGGCGTCATAAATTCGAAACATGCACCAAATGAACATAGACCGGCCACACACACACACACACACACACACACACACGCATGCTGAGATCACACTGCATCTATAAATCAAGAGCCGTCTGAAAAAGACAAAGAAACAAGAGAGTGGCAGATTTCAGTTTCAGCAGAGGCGATTCATGCTGGTTTTTAAATTGCACACTTTTTCTAAGTGTCAAACGGCATCCATAATTTATAGCGAGCCTTTGCACTCGTCATACACAGTACACAGTCGTTTGCACTGATTGAAAAAAGTCTTACACAGATTATTTTTAATAAACGACATGATTAAACAAGTTTATTTAAATGCATACATTTATCAAGTAAATGTCATAAATGGTTTGAAACAGTTTTTATCCACCTTTTGAACTTGAACAGCTATTTTCAGTATTTCTGCTTTAATTATAACTATTTTATAAAGAGAAACTGGGATTACTGATATATTAAGGTAATTCACCATGAGTCATTTTATAATTCCAGGAATTTCATGTGTATGTCCTTTGATAAAAACAACAATATCAGATTACATCTTGATTTTGTGCTTAATTTAATATATTAGTAATGCATAATTAATTTTAAATATGAAAAAGTTAAATATTTATTAAATATATTAATAATTAATATATAAATATAATATATAAAATATATTAAGAGATTATTGAAATATTAATAATAATGTAATTACTTATTCATCATAATCTTAATCTTTATACATAGAGTAATCTTAAGTAAACACCCTCTGTCAGTTATTCAATGTGCATGTCTTCACTAAAAAATATAAAAAGTATACAAATAATATATATAATAAAAAATAATTTTAAATCTCATGCAAACAATGTTTTCTTGACAAAGAAATAATGAAAACAGTAAGGCACAAAACATTTTATGCAAGCACTTGAATGCAAACTACAAAAGCTTTCAGAATGTCTTATTAGGAATTTGAACCATTAAAGGTGGGGTAAGCGATTTTTCCAAAAACCCTTTAGAAAACAGATTCGGCCCAAATAGCAAAACAAACTTGTAGCCAATCAGCAGTAAGGGGCGTACGCGTCTACTCATGATGTGGAGGAGAGCATTCAGTGCACGGGACGGACATTAGCCGAGCCGAGCGACAGAAAGATAGAGATGGCGGATAAAAAACAAAAGAGGAAAACCTCTGCAGAACAAAAGAAGGCTTAAGGCTAGGCCTGTCACGAATCAGGTAATACAAATGTCAACATTGGCTACCAGAAATCGCTTACCCCACCTTTAAAATAAAAGTTATCATAAGAAGAACTATTTACAATTATGCATTATTTTTAGGTAACTAATCAAATGTACACTACCATTCAAAAGCCTGTTTTGTTTTTGCGCAAGTCTCTTTTGCTCGCCAAGTCTGCATTTATTTGATTAAAAATACAGTAAAAACAGTAATATTGTGAAATATTACAATTTAAGATAACTGTTTTCAATTTGAATATATTTTAAAATGTAATTTATTCCTGTGAGCAAAGCTGAATTTTCAGCAGCATTACTCCAGTCTTCAGTGTCACATGATCCTTCAGATATCATTCTGATCATTCTTGCTGCTCAAGAGACATTTCTTATTATTATCACTGGTCGTGCGTGGGTTCATACGTTTCTTGGGTATATTTCTGGCCTAATTCTGTCAGTACATTACAGATAAAACATAAGACTTTATAAAGAAACGCCACCAGAGAAGTACTTTAAAGATATGGCTTATTACTGCTCCTCAGGCCATGCTATCGCAGAAATGACGAACGATGCTTTTGATAAAACTCCGGGAGTCGTCTATTATTCCAAATGATCCATTATGGAGGATAATCAGAACGATCGCAATCACGGTGAGCAGAACGAATGCGGATCTCCGCGCCGTATCGCTGGTTCAAGAACGGAGAAAACAGGGTGTTTACATGCTGTAGAAGATGCAGTGATTATCAGAGCCACAGCAGACTGAGAAACAGAGAGCGCTATTCTTAGAGTCTTTCATCATGAGGAGTAAGACAGAACAGAGCGAGAGAAAGATGGAAGGATGTTAAGGAGTCGCAGGGGGAAGGAAAGGAAGAGTAAGAAACCGAGAAAGACAAAAAGACACGTAAGGCCTTGTGAACGAGAGAATGGGAGGGTGATACAGCGAGAGAGGGAGGAGAGGAAGGCGTTAGGAGAGGATAAGAGAGAGATGAGGATGAGACGGAGGGGGAGGAAAGACAAGGAGAAGAACTCGGGGTTGGAGGAGACGAAACTCCAATGTGTGAAACCCGCAGACGAGATTCACAGAGACACAAATTACTGCTGAGACAAGCAGAAGAGAGAAAGAGCGAGATTTCGCAAGCCTTTTGAAGAGTTTAAAGCTGAAAACAAGAACTGTTGTCGAAGTTTGGAGACTGTTGACCATTCATCCGTCCAAATAGACTGTGACTGACGAGTGAATAAAATCGAGTTAGGAATGCTACACAATGCACGGTTTGAATTGCTAGAACGACAGTCTGGCACTGGCTGTTTTACCTGACGTAAGTGAATGAAATGAAAGACGTTCATTCTGAAGCAACTGTCTAATAATGATGGAAGTGCTTGTGTTTAGTTCTCCTCCTGTGATCTTGCACACTCTGAGCTGCAATCGCCTCGTCTACAGGAGACTCTGTTTACTGACTGCAGAGCAGCTTTCAACTTTAACTCGGTGGAAAGCCATGGAAAATCAATTTAAAAGATGTTTTTCCACCCCTAAGGAATCCTATACGGGACACTTGTGTGATCTGCTCCATGCATTAGAGAAGTGGTTCCCAACCCTGGTCCTGGAGGCACCCCAACACACCTGATTCAGATCATCAGCTCATTAGTAGAGACTCCAAGACCTGAAATTGGTGTGTCAGAGAAAGGAGACATGCAAAATGTACAGTGTGGGGGTGCCTCCAGGACCAGGGTTGGGAACCACTGCATTAGAGGAAACCACAAAAAATGAGAGTTTTGATGTTGTTATGAGAGCTAACATTTCACATAGATGCTGGTTATATGATATAATGATTATATAGGAAAACATGCAAGGAAAAAACTTTTATATAAATACATCTGCACACATGTATAATGTATTATAACACATTTCGTATTAGTTATGCATTTTGTGTTTTTTAATAAAATACAGAATGAAATAAATTAATTTCTTTAAGATTTTTAATTATACTTTCTGTAATTTTTTTGGTTTTACATTAACTATATACATACTGTAGTTTACATTATAAATGAATAACAAATATTATATTGATAAAAATATGTATATTTACAAAATAATACAAAATTTTAAATTATAATAAAAAAAAAATACAATAATGAAAATATGAAATGTGAAAAATTAAAATATGCAAGGAAAGATCTTTTATATAAATATATTTTTTAATATAAATAATAAATACACACATGTATTATTATGTATTTTTAGATATTACATTACATATTAGTTATGTATTATTATATATATATTAAATATTTTTTATTACACACATTATATATGTAGAATTTTAATTATGCTTTCTGTATTTTTTTTTCTTCTAAATTAACTGTATATATATATATATATATATATATATACGGTACATACACATACATACTGTATTTTACATTATAAATTAATAACACATATATACAAATACTATATATCATGCATTATACATAACAAATATTATATATATATATATATATATATATATACATACATACATACATACATACATACATATATCACAAATATTAATATATTTATGCATTCATATAAATTATTTGGCAGCTTTTCATCGCAGAATTTCATCTTTACAGATGCTTAATATTACCCTATTATTCAGTGTGAATTGCTACATTCAAAAACGCGCGCGCACACGCACACACACACACACACACACACACACACACACACACACACACACAAACACACACACACTAAATAAATGAACACTATTTTTAAAAATGAAAAATTATGTAAAAGACATTTCATGACGAGTCACAAATATTTATGGTAATTACATTTTCTCAATTCACCCGCTACTGGCAGGTGTGATAAAAACATAATTTTGGCACACATCCATTCCTCCATCTATCCATATATACAGTATATATTTACCTATTCAATCATCTGTCCATCCATCCACCCGTTCAAGACAGCATGTGTAACGTCTGGTGGGATGTTCGGAAGCACAATGAGAGCAAATAAATCAGAGCAAAATGATGCTTAGGGAGCATGTAGAAACGACTCAGGAGTTTAGGAAGTGCGTTCAGAAGGCTGTAATGTTTAGGGAGAATGGAGGAGTGTGTCAGTAAACTGAGGTGAATGAACTATAATACTAGAGTTTTGCTCATGTTGTTCAGGGAGCGCGTGTAAACTGCTCAGTTCTGCATTTGTTTGTAGATGCACTAGGGAGAACAGACTCTGAACTTAAATAAGCTTAAACGCGCTTCCAAATGGTGCAATTTCCCACTGCTGTGTACAACCCAGACGGTCTAAATGAATTTATCACTGTACATAAGCAACAGAATACACTGAATCCATAGAGGACCTGTGTTGTGGATCAGCAACAGTAAGGCTTTGATTAATAGTACATGATCTTGCTTCAGTTTATCATTCATAATTCTATGTAATAAGACCATTTTAGCCATTGCTTATTTTACTTGCACTGTAATATTTACTAAAATGATTTCAAAACTGCTCTTCTGTCTACTGAAACTTTTATGGAATGGGCAAATTATAAAAATAATACTTTTTATTTGCATTAATATAATATAATAATAAAAATAAACCACCACCACCAACATTATTATTATTATTATTATTATTATTATTAACATAAAAGCAAAATAATAAAAATACTACTACTACTACTACTAATGTTTATTGTGTTATGTTGCTGTTGGTGGTGGTTTATTTTTATATGATATTAAATTAATGCTAATAAAAGGTATGATTATTATATGTTATTATTAGTAAACATAACAGCAAAATAAAATTATTATTATTACTATATAATTATATGACTATTATGTGGTGATAACAACATTAGTAATAATAATAATAACATCAATAACAATAATAAGCATCACTGTCAGGGATTCCTCACAGTCACTTCAGTCACCATCCAGGATAATTACCCGATCACAGTCACCTGAGTTCTGATCACCCGCACCTGCTGTCACCAATCAAGCCACACTACAAATACACACACAGCACAATCACTCACTGTCCGGTCTACCGTTCACTACTACGAACTGCTCTGGACTCTCTCTGCCAAATTCTCCATATATATATATACAGTATATAACAAGGTCTGACTTTTCAAAGCTGTGCATCATGTTCTCCGCTTGAAAGGAAACATTATACAAATCAAATCTGGCTATCTCAGAAACATCCATTTCAACTCTGCTTTATAGGAGAATAATAAAATGACCTCTAAAGTCATCTTTACTGTATTGCTCAATACTTCTCCACAAGTTACCTCCTCATGTGTACTTTATTTAAACCTGGAATTGAATGAAGTTTCCTGAGAGCGGTAATTTCATCTCTCTCTGAGCGCTCGGTATATTTGACTTGGCATCAATAATTCATGAAATCTATATACATAGACAAACAAGTTTCCAAATAAAAGCCCAACAAACAGAGCTGGGGTGTGTGTGCCAGCTAGATGGTGATGTGTAATCGTCTCTGTTACACACATACATTTAAACATGACGAGGCTGAAAGGCCTTTCTCATGATGCTGAAAGGTGAGAGCAGAGGCCAGGCCTGCAACCGTTTGATTAACATTTAGACAGCTTTCACTAGAACAAACAAATACAAGACTGAAATCAAACAGTTCACACCTCTGCAAAAGAGAAAGAGAAAGAGAGAATGACAGAATGATAGAACGATAGATAGATAGATAGATAGATAGATAGACAGATAGATAGATAGACAGACAGACAGACAGATAGACGGATATATGGATGGATGGATGGATGGATAGATAGATGGTGTCCAGTGGTTTCACATTGATCTGTAACAAGATCGAGCTTCTGCCACACAGACACAGACACAGACACACACACACACACACACACACACACACACACACACACACACACACACACACACAGTCTGCAAGAAGTCTGCAGAAAACTGATGTGTTGAGTTTTTCAGGAAATACCTTTTATGAAAACAAACTTATTGCATCAAACCTCACAACACTTTCTGATCTTTCTCTCTGGCTGCTTCCCGTTTGCTGTTGCCTTCTATCTTTCTGACAGCTTGACCTTTTGTGACCTTTACAAAGTTTTTAATTAGGATCGTGCTTCCAGCTGACATGCACTATGGGGCGTGTGTCTGGAGGGAAGGGCCTGTGGCTGTGAAATTAATCTGTCAATCAAAGGCAAATCCATTACACCAGCCAATCAGCAGCCAGGATTTACAGTAGGCTCAAACGATGATGTCATTATGCGGAGAACAGCGACAGACCTCAAGAACTCACACACCCAGATGCTAATATTTAAATGAGTGAATTTAAATACTAAATGAGCAGAATTAATTAATGCACAGGAATGAATAATTAGCTTTATCTACACGAAAGACTAAAACACTCATAAAAAGACAAAAAAGACCAAAAGGTATTACCATGTTTTTGTAGACACGGTACCATGGTAAATCACAGTGTATACAAATGATGGATGGATGGATGCATAGATAGACAGAGAGAAGGATGGATGGATGGATAGACAGAGAGAAGGATAGATAGATAGATGGATGAATGGATAGATAGATAGATGGATGATAGAACAATAGATGGATAGATAGATGGATGAATGTATGGATGATAGAACAATAGATGGATAGAGAGATGGATAGAACGATGGATGGATGGATGATAGTTAGATAGATGGATAAACTGATGCATGAATGGATAAAATGATAGATGGATGATAGATGGTAGATGGAAGATGGACAGATAGATAGATATATAGAACGATGGGTGGATGGATAGAATGATAGATAAATGGATGGGTAGATATATGGATAAAATGATAGATGGTAGATGGAAGATGGACAGATAGATAGATATATAGAACGATGGGTGGATGGATAGAATAGATGGATGATAAAATGATAGATAGATGGATGGATGGACGGATAGGTGGAAGATGGGCAGATAGATAGATGGATAGAATGATGGTTGGAAGTTGGATAGATGGAAATAACGAAGGCTGGATGGATAGAACGATGGAGAGCTGGACCATATGATGCCATCACTGTACCATGGTACTTTTTAAAGGACATGCATACAAACTCAACTTATTAAAACTGACAGTATTTTATTCTATCTATCACACAGAAGGAGTTTGATTGACAGGACACTGACCGGTGCGCGGGTTGATGCTGAAGAAGTTCTGCGGGTTGCCGCTGGAGATACGGAATGACAGGCGGGGCTCGGTTGCCGTGGCGTCAGGGTCCTGCGCCCGGATCTGAATGATGGACTGGTCCTTCTGGGAATTTTCCGGAATGGTGGCGTGATACATTGGCTCAGATGTGAGGGGGGCGTTATCGTTAACATCCTCAACCTGTTCAAACACACAGATTTACCACACATATCTATCTATCTATCTATCTATCTATCTATCTATCTCACATAGGATGCACACTAATTTACCTGTATGTACACTTGTAGTGCTGCTGACTGCGGTACCACTCCCAGATCAGTAGCGTACACTGTCAGCCAATAGGAGTCCTGCGTCTCTCGGTCCAACAGATCTGTAGTGTAGATGATACCTGCAAAATAAAATGGATAACAACACCAAAACATCACAAGCTGTACATTTTAATTCCAGTCAAACAGAGGCAGAATCGATAATTTAGTTTCAATGCATTCTACACGGAGACTGACAAACTCATATTAACTCTGATAGCAGTAATTGCTGTCAAAAAAGCAATTACAGAGCAGAAACATTAAAACTGAGCTGTGTAAATTGTTAAAATTTGGTCTCATATCTCAGATTAATAATCTAAATGAGCAGTTTATCCTTGAAAAGTGTTTGGTGCTATTAAAAACATTGCTGTTTGAGTATAACAGCAACAATGGCTCAGCCAATGGCGTGTGTCTGGGGCGGGGCTTCCTGCTTAGCTGGCCAATGGCCAAAAAACCTGTTTGGAGACAGTCATTATTACAGAAGGTCTGTTTACTGATGCTAGTGGTGCAGAAATTACACACTTTACCTTAGCAATAATTGCTTTTTACAAAAAATAAATTACTGAGCAAAAACATTAAAACTGAGGGGAATTGTTTTAATGTTAAATACTGTCTTGTATCTCAGATTAATGTACTAAGCAATCAATTTGTCAGGTAATTTTCTTGAAAAGTGTGTGGCGCTATCAAAACATTGCTGTTTGTTTGAGCCTAACACAGCAACAATAGCTATGTTTCCATCCACCTATTTTTATGCGCATTTTGGAATATCGCATGAAAAAATGCTGGATGGAAACGCCATGATGCGCATACACTTTAAAAATGTGCATACAAAACTTATGCGCACATCTGAGTAGGATAAACTTTTTATCCGATAAGAAAAAATGCGCATAAACTACGATGGAAACACATTTACCGAATAAATTCCACCAATGCGCATCTAAAAAGTCATGTGACTTTGCGCTATGAGACGGGATAACTTGACTAGCAGCGGACCGATCTCGTTCACAGCATCTATATATATGTTGCTATGGTCATTCTGAAAAGCCTGAGCAAAGTCTGTCGTCAAAGTATTTCTGTATAATTTTCTTACACAACTTCGTTCCCAAACAACTGGCATCCACCTCTGAGAGCAGTGACCGCATTTATTGTGTTTCGTCTGCTCGCTCTGGCGCAAGTAATTTATTATATATAAATATTATTATATTCAGTGGCTTCTCCTATATTCTTAAGTGATATTTAGTGCCACAGTTTACCAGGAAGTGACGATGTTGTTCTCTTTGACTCGTTGGATGGAAACGGTGCTTTATTTGCATATGTTTTATGCGATATTCCAGTTTTGCGCACAAGTTTAATTCGAATCTTTGGATAGAAACATAGCTAATGTCTCAGCCGTGTGTGTGTGTGTGTGTGTGTGTGTGACATCAATAATTCAGTTTGTTAGCCTGTAGGATTCATAAAATCCTTTAGTTCATTGTGCTAGAGTGAGAGCACACGTAATATATTCGGAACACCAGCAGAACTGCCCGAGGAACCTCACAATAAGAGCAGACGACGAAAAAAAGGGAGACAGAGAGGGCTTCCTTGTCTGGCCAATGGCGAGTGTTCTGGAAACCTCATTATTTATCACAACTGTTCTGTGGTGATGCTAGTAGTGAGTTACCTTTAAAAATCTCTGTTTATAATACAGCAGCACACAGGTTGTGGTAAATTTAGATCAATAAGGAGGTCACTTCCATAAGTCATGTAACAGAAACAGAGAAGAAGAAAACACAACCCTCAGGCTACAGACAAAATAAGACCTGAACCTCTGACCCCAACAACAGCCCGACATTTTCAATCGCTCCATGTAACCGTAAACTGAGGTCTTCAGTCTTGGGGACAAAAAATTAAATTATGTCCATGGTCAGAACATTAAAAAAAGAAAAAAAAAAAGCAGTTAATCTCAGGCACAGATTTGCCGCAAAAAGCGAGACTTTGCTCGGTGATTAACTGTCTCTTGAACTCCAATACTCATGCAGTCCACTAAAATTCCCCTTCTAACTAGATAATAGTCTGTTCAATCTGTAGTGAGTTGGAACCATTACGGAGGAGAAGGGCACAAGATAACATTCCTAGACAGAGAAGAAAAGAGTTTTAGAGACAAGGACATTTGTAGCTGCACTTGCCAGAGAAGGTCTTGGTAAGTGAGCATGAAATGAAGAAACTTGTTTTGATGCACCCCTCTTTATTTTATTTTTATTTTTTTTAACTTGTGTATACACACACACACACACACACACACACTCTTCTAAAAGGGGATATCTATTGTTTTGTACAAAGATAATTATAATTACTATGAATTAAAAACATTTATATTTATAATATTAATAATAAAATTAATATGAACATTCTAATAATATAATACATTTTAACATTATATTCTTTAAAAGTGGACATTCATGTATTATTTTATTTTTCATTATTTTCCATCACCAACTCTACGGTGGTTATTGCAATTAACATTAAAATAATAAAACATTCTAATAATACAATACATTTTAATATTAAATTGTTATGAAAGGGTACATATTCCCTAGACATCTCGTATTTTTATAAATCTAAATCTAATTACTATAGACGAATCAAAACTCAAATCCTGCTCTCTCTCTCGCTGTATGATTTTTATTATTTTTTTTTTGTATACTGTTGGTAATTTATGCATTATGTAAATATTGATTTATTGGTAATGTAACAATTGTTAAAATAAAGAAAGACTAAATCTCTCTCTCTCTCTCTCTATATATATATATAGTACACATATATTTAATAAAAAATATTTAATTAACATTAATATAATAAAAACATATATAATACATTTTAATATTATATTCTTATAAAAGGGGACATTCCTTAGACATTTACTGTTTTTATAAAGCTAATTATAATTACTATAGACAAAAAAACCCTCAAATAATTTTAATAAAAAACAATGATTGTATGTTTTAACATTAAAATAATAAAACATTATAATAACAGAATGCATTTTAATATTATATAATTGACATTCCATAGACATGTATTGTTTTATATAAAGCTAATTATAATTATTACAGACAAACTAAAATTCAAACCCTACCCTAAAAAGAGCTTTTTATATTTTTATTAAAAATAATAATAAAAATAATAAAATATTCTAATATAACCCATTTTAATTTTATATTCTTCTAAAAGTGAAGATTCCAGACATATATTGATATTTTTTTAATTAACATTAAAATTAACATTAAAATGTCATTATTTTTATTAACATTAAAATAATCAAATATTTAAATAATAATTAATTTTAATATTATATTATTGCAAAAAGGGGACATTCTTTAGACATCTATTGTTTTATTTAAAGCTAATTATTATACACAACCAGAACTCAAACCCTACAAGATTTCTTTTTGTATTTCAATAAAACAATATTTTAATTAACATTAAAATAAAACATTCTAATAATAAAATGCATTTTAATATTATACATTTTATCACTATTATTTGCATTTTTTTTATTTATTAATAACTGCTTTCCAAATGGGAGGTTGTGTCAAATTTAGCTTACTTTTGTGTACAACTTTGTCCTTAGTCTACAGCTAAGCAGTCACACACACAGTCCTGGCTAGAAGCTGATATTTCTGCCAGAGCTGAGCGAGCAGATAGGAAAGGCAGAGAGAGAGAGAGAGAAAGCGAGCGCAAATAAATGAGTGGAAATGGGGAGATTATTTCGCTTTTTGTTGGTTGTTGTGTTCCTGCTGTCTGACCTAGATAAGAACGATACGAGTCAATGAAAGAGTGCCAACCGGATGGCATGAGGCATGCACGTGTGTGTGTGTGCAAATATGTGTGTTAGTAATGCTGTTCATTGGCATAATCTCTGTGATCAATTATTAATGAGAGCCCAATTATCTACATCCTGCCTTTCCCAGCATCCTCTTACTGTAACTCAGGGTATGTAAGTGAGATAGTCGCTCATTAAATATGCAGGCCTCTTATAGATTCTTTAAGAACAGAATACAAATAAGCCTCGAATTAGTCTCGCTGAAGGAGGGAGTGAAAGAGCGACGTGTTTAGGATGAGAGGAAATGTGAGAGTTTCTGTGTGTTTATGTAATCTCTCTTCCAATCTTTGATCTTTGACTAATCTTTGGTTTAATAATTGATCCTGGTGCTTTCAAGACGAGTTCTTTGGCATTGCAAACGTGTTGTGTGTGTCAAAGCTCTGCTTCCCTGCACAGTTATAGTCATACATTAGTTTGACTAATGACAATGATAAATTGTCTCTTAAAGGGACAGAGCAATGATAAATTGTCTCTTAAAGGGACAGAGCACCCAAAAATATAAATTCTGACAATTCACCCAAAAATGAAAAATCATTTACTCCCCCCATGTCCTTCCAAACCCCAATGACTCTTTCTTTTGTGGAAACCAAAAGATATGTTTTGCAGAATGTCCTGGCTGCTTTATTCCATACAATATAAGTGGATGGGGACTGGAGCTGACAACTCCAAAAAATGCTCCATAAAGTTGTTCATATGACTTCTACTCTACATTCCAAGCTTTGTGTGAGGAACAGACTGAAATTGACATGTTATTTACTGAAATTTTCCTGTAGGTCTCATGCTTCATTTACATTTGTGTAAATATGATGCATCAAGATGCATAATTTGAAGTCTGACATGAAGAATTTCAACAATTCATGTTTTAAACCGCTGTTTGTTTCTCATACAAAGCTACAGAAGTGTACAGCTCTGTGTACAGAAGACATGGAATGTATTGCATGAGTCATATGTACTACTTTTATAGCGCTTTTGTTATTTTTGGAGCTTGACAGGCCAAGTCCCCATCATTAACGGCCGGTCTATGGTAATACGGTACATCAAGCAGGACATCCAAACGCTCGCCTATCATTCATCAACCTCAAATACGGCGTATCATCTGAAATATGTAAGTATTAGCAACTTTACATGGCCGCTCAATCTGATGTTGAAGCTGAACAGTAGCGCTCACTGCGTGACAGATGGAGGCGCTGGTGCGCTCACGAACTCCTAAAATACTCCAAAATTTTTGGTCATACAGATAAGAGTAATACATCTTTCGAATCTGTAAAGACTCTACGTTTATTTGTGTGCACTCACTATAACAACAAAACATTGCGCTTTTGTAAAATAATGAAAGCAAACAGGATGCGCTTTCTGCCGTCTCGGTCTCTGTGAACTTGAGCGCGTAACTTCAAAACTCTGTGTATACTTGCCTTACAGATAGGAAACATATCTATAGGGAGCGAAATGTCTACTTTCAAATAAACCAATTCAAATATTCTCAGATTATGTAATCTGTATGAAACATGCATACAGGCGTGTCCACTACTGTGGAGATGATACTTCTGTGGTGCGGTGTGGCAAGCTTTATACGTGTGCTTGAGTGTTTATAGGCTATGTAGGCAATTAAAGACTCATTATAATGATTTAAATGGTTTATTAATAAATGTGCGATTAGTTGACTAATGCTTAAAATGAACAACTACTAGTAGACTAGTAGACTACTTTAGTCTAGGGCAGCCCTAAAAATATTAAGCATCACAACTGTTTTCAAGGCTGATAATAATGAGAAATGCTTCTTGAGCAACAGATCATGATATGATATTAGAATCATGGAAGGATCATGTGACACTGGAGTAATGATGCTGAAAACTCAGCTTTGAATCACAGAAATAAATTCCATTTTAAAATATATTCAAATAGAAAACAGTTCTTTTAAATTTTAATAATATTTCACAATACTAAAAATTCTAAAATGAACGGAAGTGCAAATGTTGACAGAATCTTATTTTTTGGTTAAAAATGACCTTAGCTTGGTCTTGAGATGCATGTACTAAACTGTGAATTTTCATTGGACCCATGAAGGAAAGAACAAACCCAACACTTTTGTAATCTCAGCACTGTAATTACAAATGACATTTGTAGTGATTAGAAACAGGGTGTTGTGATACTGCATGTGCTTTTAGTGGGACATCATACTTCATTCAGGAACGTTTTCTATGCCGTAACCTAGCAACCTGAATAAAGTACGGATAACAGTCCCAGAAAACCATCAAAAGTGTCTTTCAATCAAAAACACACAACAGCAAACACACATACAAAAACGAATCCTGATGCACTAAATCAATAGCCTTTATTTAAATCAAATTAAAATGAAGCCAATTAACACTTTAGGAGGATGTATAGTGTGTATGTGTGTGTAGGTGGTGTTATCTGTCAGTGTGTGTTAGACACTTGTGTAAGCCTGTGAGTGAGACACATGCGTAGGAGGCACATTCACTGTCTAAGCAGCTTGTGTGTGTGTGTGTGTGTGTGTATGACAGAAAAGGAAATTCACAGATTCAGTCGCATCAAAATATCCCTGTGGTTTTAAAGGAGGGTGTTAAGAAAGTGATGACAGGGAGCAGACTTTACTATCTCCTAAACACAACCTCACAACACAGTAAAAAGCCACACAGATCTGGAGAAAACCGCACAAAGTCAGTGCCGCCCAACACAACGTACCAACCACAGATGCCTGTGAAACTCTAAACCACAGAACGCAATTACACAATATCACAATTACATAACACAGCCTACAGTTTGATAGAAACTCACAACTCCAGACTCAAAGTCAAGGCAAACTGACAACCTCAAACAATTAGATGCTTAAAGGGTCTAATACACTTTTTTAGTCTTTTATTTATGGTTTATCTATGTTTTTCTGCCAATTACAATTATAGTTCAGACATAAACATAGTCTTTTATACTAAGGTACCTTTAAGACTTATATATACTGTTCAAAAGTTGGAGTCTGTCATTTTGTTTCTTTATTAAAACTCACCAAAGTTGCATTTATTTGATAAAAATACAGTAAAATTGTGAAATAATATTACAATTTAAAATAACTGTTTTCTATTCAAATATATATTTAAAATGTAATTTATTCCTGTGATGCAAAGCTGAATTTTCAGCATCATTACTCCAGTCTTCAGTGTCACATGACCATTCTAATATGCTGATTTGCTGCTCAAGAAACATTTTTTTAATCAATGTTGAAAACAGTTGTGCTGCTTCATATTTTTTGTTCAAAAGCATTTATTTGAAAAACAGACAACTTTTGTAATATTATACCAGTCTTACTGTGCCTTTTAATCAATTTAATGCATCCTTGCTTAATAAAAATAAAAATTTATTTTTCTTTTTGAAAATTTCTTTACAAAAAGTCTTACTGAAAATAATAAATGACCTTTTTTAGGACTAACCAACCCAAATTTTGGCAAGTTTTCTTCAAATAAAACACAAATATTTCAATAATGCAAATGCTAAACACTAGTCAACAAACAATATGCAAATTATTTAAATATGGCTGGACATATTTTAATGCGTAATATTAATTTAACACCAGGAACATCAGAAGGACTCGTTTTTACAAATTAGTTCTGTGGAAGAGGTTTATATTAGATTTAGACATTAAAATATCACTCAATTAACTCCAAACTTCAGTTTTTCTCATATTCAAGTGGATATGTCCACTTCACATGATTTACAAAAGGCCAAGATGTGGAACAAGAAAAATGTTAAAAGAAAACCACTGACTGCTGCAACACATCAGTGGTTCCGAGCAAATGAGAAGCACTATCTTCTGTGCTTTGAACGACTGGCAGCTATTTCTGAACTCCGTAAAGGTCTCGAATTCACTGTAATATGAAGAAAATCACTTACCATAGAGAACAAATTGAAAAAAAAAAGGAAAGGAACATGGGCAGCTGGTGAAGTCGGTATTGTATTAGAGGGGGAGCATTGACTCTAATAATCAACTCTGATGATTAGATCTAACGTTGACATGGCTATTATGGTTTATTTAGGACAGAGAAACAGACATTTAGAGCTTGAGCAGAATATTTTACTAACGATTAGTCCTTTAACGAAGCAACAGACTGGAATTAGGCTTTACCGGAAATGCTTAAGTTGTTTTCTGGTTGATTTCATGACAGTTTGGAGCTGAAGTGACCCACTATTTCTGTACAGTGGCATCGACATATTCTCAAGAGAGCCTGTGCATTCATGCACACTCATACATGCATAATCACTGCGTTTTACATTATACTGACAAAAGCGAAATATGAGACATGCTAACGTTCACATAAGCACGCTCCCAGGCGTATGCAATATCACACATACATTTCCAAGAAGTGCATTCAATACTAGGAAGAAAAAAATAAATACATACTGGGTGTAGAAACAATTCTCACTATAAATTGCTGGTATATTTCACTAATCGGTAAGTAACATTGAATTAAACAAAATTTTGAAGTAAAAAAACTGAAACTGTATTTTCTTGTAAAATGTACTTCAATAATCTTCAAATAAAACATTTGAATGTTGAAATACATTTTCAAAGCATTTTCACTTGTAATTTTTGCCAAACATTGCTACAATGTTCCTTGCAGGGTTATTGTTTGATTATTTTTTTAGTTATTATTTTAACTAAAACCAAAATGAAAACTAAAACCGTTCAAATAAATAAATAAATTGGAGTATGTGTTATATTTGGATATTGTTATGTGGTAATAGAAATAAAATAAAATCGAAAAATCTTATTTTATTTTATTTCAGCTAGTTAGTTACTTACAACTTTGAAGACATTTGAACTTTGAAGACATTTGAACTTTGAAATAATTTGTAACAGTGAATAAGCATTCAGCAGGGTTATCAATGATAATAAAAATAAATAAAATAAAAAACATTTGTTACTTGGAATAAGTGTTAACAGAAATAAAATAAGATATAAAAATCTTATTTTATATTCAGTTAGTTATGTACAACTTTGAAATCAATTTTAACAGTGAATAAGTGTTTTCATTTGTTATTTCTGGAAAAAAGCTCCAACTTTAAAACTTTGAAAACATTTGAACTATGAAATTAATTTTTTATTGTGAATAAATGTTTGCATTTGTAATTTCCCTGCAGTGTTACTGTCAATAACTAAAACTAAAAAAATAAAATTAAAATTAAAAAATCATTACTTGGAATATGTGTTATCAGAAATAAAATATAAAAGTCTTATTTTATTTCAGTTAGTTGCCAAGGCATTATTTCTAATTTTGTTTTAGTTTAACTTGAAGTACTCAAACTAAAACTGAAGTAAAAATGAATAAGAACTATATAGACATAAAAAAAACTAATAAAAATGACAAAAGCACAAATAATTACTACATTTTTAACTAAAGTGAAAATGGAAAGTATAAAAATAAAAACTAACTCAAAAATAATACAAACTATAATAGTACATCATCGATATTAAAATAACACTGGTATCCTAATGGCTGTCAAAACTACTTTTTAAAAACTTTTATTATATATTATATATAGATAATGCATATAACTTCACCTTCTGCTATCAGACATCTCTGCAACATATTTGCACTTAAGCACTATGCTTTTAGAGCACGCAAATGCACGCATTGCATAAGCAGGACACATCTCTTGTGTTCAGTGCTACTTCAGCAGAGAAATCTCACAAACTCCTACGCACACTTTGCAATAGAGACAGAAAAAGAAAAGACAGACAGAATGAAAAGAAAGGGAGACATGGAAGGACAAAAACACAGAGAAAGCCTTTATTGAGTTTGTCATTTCGGTGTGCTCATCCACTTCCCCTGTTATTACGCTCCTAAATTTAGGAGCCCAAGCCTTGCGGGGTTATGCGGGGCACGAGGCAGGGTTTCATCCAATCACATCAGGTTACACGACCCAAATGGCCCGTGTAACATTTACGTGGCTGACAGTGTCATTTCAGCGTTTGATTGGATATGACGTGACATGAACTTGACCGCAAGAGTTTGACTGGCGGAGACGGAGGTACTTTGCTATAAAGAGATCGGCTGGGTTTCAAAACCTTGTGAACTGTTGAACTAGACAACATTTATGAAACATTTATGGTGAATGAACATTATTATTTGTCATTTTTATTATTGTTAACAAAAAACAATAAATAGTGGTGGTGCTGGTAAAGCGTCTACCACGGGTTTTTTTTTTTTTTTTTTTTTGCGATCGC